>NC_080383.1:24951395-25224858 GCF_014773155.1 Arachis stenosperma | reverse complement strand
AATATGGCTGAAAGCCTAGAATCAGAGCTTGAGGACATCTTCAAAGATGCTCAAACTGATCAGGAAGAGCCAGAGGAGGCAAAGGAATTTTCGAAAATTCCTCAGGAGGATAAGCCTCCTAAGCCTGAACTCAAACCACTACCATCATCCCTGAAATATGCATTTCTGGGAGAGGGTGACACTTTTCCAGTGATTATAAGCTCTGCTTTAAATTCACAGGAAGAGGAAGCACTAATTCAAGTGCTAAGGACACAAGACAGCTCTTGGGTGGTCCATAAGTGATCTTAAGGGCATAAGCCCAGCTAGATGCTGCACAAGATCCTGTTGGAGGATATGCCAAACCAGTGGTTCAACCACAGAGGAGGCTAAATCCAGCCATGAAGAGGTGGTGCAGAAAGAGGTCACTAAATTACTGGAGGCTGGGATTATTTATCCTATTTCTGATAGCCCCTGGTGAGCCCTGTCCAAGTTGTTCCCAAAAAGGGAGGCATGACAGTGGTTCATAATGAAAAAAATGAACTGGTTCCTACAAGGACAGTCACAGGGTGGCGCATGTGTATTGATTACAGAAGACTCAATACAGCCACCAGAAGGATCATTTCCTTTACCATTCATAGACCAAATGCTAGAAAGATTAGCTGGTCATGATTACTACTGCTTTTTTGGATGGCTATTCAGGCTACAACCAAATTGCAGTAGATCCCCAGGACCAAGAGAAAACAGCATTCACCTGCCCTTCTTGGCGTGTTTTGCCTACAGGAGGATGCCTTTTGGTCTGTGCAATGCACCTGCAACCTTCAGAGGTGCATGCTCTCTATCTTCTCAGATATGGTAGAGAAATTTCTGGAAGTCTTCATGGATGACTTTTCAGTATATGGAGACTCATTTAGCTCCTGTCTTAATCACCTAGCACTTGTCTTGAAAAGGTGCCAAGAGACTAACCTGGTTTTAAACTGGGAGAAATGTCATTTTATGGTGACTGAAGGAATTGTCCTTGGGCACAAAATTTCAAGCAGGGAATAGAGGTGGATAAGGCAAAGGTAAGGTAATTGAAAAATTACCACCACCTGCCAAGTTACAATCAGAAGCTTTCTGGGGCATGCAGGATTCTATAGAAGGTTTATCAAGGATTTTTCAAAAATTGCAAAACCTTTAAGTAACCTGCTAGCTGCTGACACGCCATTTGTGTTTGACACACAGTGTTTGCAGGCATTTGAGACCCTGAAAGCTAAGCTGGTCACAGCACCCGTCATCTCTGCACCAGATTGGGCATTACCATTTGAATTAATGTGTGATGCCAGTGATCATGCCATTGGTGCAGTGTTGGGACAGAGGCATAACAAACTTCTGCATGTCATTTATTATGCTAGCCGTGTTCTAAATGATGCACAGAAGAATTACACAACCACAGAAAAGAATTACTTGCAGTGGTCTATGCCATTGACAAGTTAGATCCTACTTAGTGGGATCAAAGGTGATTGTGTACACTGACCATGCTGCTTAAATACTTACTCACAAAGCAGGATTCAAAACCCAGGCTTATAAGATGGGTGTTGCTTCTGCAAGAGTTTGATATAGAAATAAGAGACAGAAAAGGGACAGAGAACCAAGTGGCTGATCATCTGTCCCGGATAGAACCAGTAGCTGGGACGTCCCTCCCTTCTACTGAGATCTCTGAGACTTTCCCAGATGAGCAACTCTTTGCCATTCAGGAAGCTCCATGGTTTGCAGATATTGCAAACTATAAAGCTGTGAGGTTCATACCCAAAGAGTACAGTTATGTGCAGAAAGAAACTATTTCAGATGCCAAGTACTACCTTTGGGATGAACCATATCTTTTTAAGAGATGTGCTGACGGAGTGATCCGCAGGTGTGTACCCAGAGAAGAAGCACAAAGGATCCTATGGCACTGCCATGGATCACAGTATGGGGACATTTTGGAAGTGAGCGAACAGCCACTAAAGTTCTCCAGTGCGGCTTCTACTGGCCTACTCTCTATAAAGATTCCCGAGAGTTTGTGCGTAACTGTGACAGTTGCCAAAGAGCTGGTAACCTGCCTCACGGATATGCCATGCCTCAACAAGGGATATTAGAGATAGAATTGTTTGATGTATGGGGAATTGATTTCATGGGACCATTCCCACCATCATACTCAAACACTTATATTCTGGTGGCAGTGGACTATGTATCTAAGTGGGTAGAAGCAATTGCTACACCCACTAATGATACCAAAACCGTACTGAAATTCCTCCAGAAAAACATTTTCAGCAGGTTTGGTGTCCCCAGAGTGCTAATCAGTGATGGGGGCACTCATTTCTGCAACAAACAGCTATACTCTGCTATGGTTAGAAATGGAATTAGCCATAAAGTGGCAACTGCATATCATCCACAGACAAATGGGCAAGCTGAAGTCTCTAACAGAGAACTAAAAAGAATCCTGGAACGGACTGTAATGGCCCGAAGAAAGGATTGGGCAAAGAGCTTGGATGATGCTCTGTGGGCATATAGAACAGCATTCAAGACTCCTATAGGAACCTCCCCATACCAACTAGTATATGGGAAGGCCTGTCATTTGCCTGTGGAACTGGAACATAAAGCCTACTGGGCAACCAGATTCCTAAACATGGATGCACAGTTAGCTGGTGAGAAAAGACTGCTCCAGCTAAATGAGCTAGAGGAGTTCAGACTCAATGCCTTTGAAAATGCAAAAATTTATAAGGAAAAGGCAAAGAAGTGGCATGACAAGAGATTGTCAACCAGAGTCTTTAAGCCAGGACAAAAAGTTCTGCTCTTCAACTCCAGGCTCAAATTGTTTCCAGGAAAACTCAAATCCCGGTGGAGGGGTCCGTATGTGATTACAGGAGTCTCACCATATGGATATGTTGAGCTTCAGGATACTGATTCTGACAGAAAGTTCATTGTAAATGGACAGAGAATCAAGCACTATCTTGAAGGAAATTTTGAGCAGGAATGCTCAAAACTGAGGCTTGAGTGATTCTCAGTGAAAAGTCCAGCTAAAGACAGTAAAGAAGCGCTTGCTGGGAGGCAACCCAGTCATTAGAAAGTTGTATGAATTGTTCTAACAGAGGCAAGTATCAAAAATGAAGGAATTCACAGAATTACAGAAGGATTCAGCTCAAAAAGCAGAGAAAATGAGCTTACTGGCGAAAAAATGCCAGTAAGGGGCATTTTGGGCGTTAAACGCCAGAATGGGCACCATTCTGGGCGTTTAACGCCAGTAATGGTACCATTTTGGGCGTTAAACGCCAGAATGGGCACCATTCTGGGCGTTTAACGCCAAGTGTGCAGCATCCTGGGCGTTTTGGAAAAACGCCCAGTGACAAAGGATTTCTGGCGTTTAACGCCAGCCAGGGCATCTGGCTGGGCGTTAAACACCCAAAAGGGGTAGCAAATGGGCGTTAAACGCCAGAATGGGTGCCATTCTGGGCGTTTAACGCCAGAAAGGTGGGGGGACCACATTTTTGTTTTCAACTCAATTTTTTTCAAACTTTCCTCTTTTTAACCATACTCTTCTACATAAATGCACTTCAACCTTTCATCATTCACTTTCAAATCTTCACAAATCAAAACCATTCTTCAAATCTATTTCAAATTAATCCCAAATCTTCTTCAAAAACTCACCCTTTTCTCAATTTCTTTCCATATCTTCTCAAATCTCCTTTCAAATTTTTATTTTTTCGAAATCTCTTCTCCCCTCCCTTATAAATTCACGTTTGGAACCCCCTTTACCCACACCATTCGAATTTCCTCTTTCTCTCTCTCTCTTCTTTCTTTTCTTTTGCTTGAGGACAAGCAAACCTCTAAGTTTGGTGTGCTTTTCCGTGATCACTAAGCCAAGATTCATCAATATCATGGCTCCTAAGGGAAAACAAACCAATTTAAGAGGAAAGAAAGAGACTAATCCAAAGAATCTTTGGAATCAAGAGAAGTTCTTAACTAAAGAACATGAAGACCATTATCACAAAATAATGGGTCTGAGGTCAGTGATCCCGGAAGTGAAATTTGATCTGAAAGAAGATGAATATCCGGGGATCCAAGAGCAAATTCGAAACAGAGGATGGGAAGTTCTAACCAATCCTGAGACAAAGGTTGAAAGGAACATGGTTCAGGAATTCTACTCAAATCTGTGGCTAACAGATAAACAGAGAATGACTGGAACTGCTTACCATACCTATAGAACCATGGTCAGAGGGAAAGTTATGTACTTCCATCTGGACAAAATAAGAGAAATCTTCAAATTGCCCCAACTACAAGATGATCCTGACTCCTTCAATAGGAGGATGGTGAGAGTAGATAAAGGGTTGGATCAAGTTCTAGAGGACATATGCCTCCCTGGGACTAAGTGGATAACCAATTCAAAGGGTGTCCCAAACCAACTCAAGAGGGGAGACCTCAAGCCAATTGCAAGAGGTTGGCTAGACTTCATTGGGCGATCCATATTGCCCACTAGCAACCGTTCTGAGGTCACCATCAAGAGAGCAGTGATGATTCATTGCATTATGCTTGGAAAAGAGGTGGAGGTCCATCATGTAATTGCTTGTGAGATCTACACAATTGCAAATAAGAATTCCACTGAAGCCAAATTGGCTTATCCAAGCTTGATTTCCTTGCTCTGTAAAGAGGCTGGGGTGAAGATGGGAGTAGATGAGTTCATACCCATTGAACACCCAATCACCAAGAAGTCAATGGAAGGACAAGTGCAAGACAACTCCATCAAGAGGAGGGCGCAGGAATTCCTCCCTGAATTCCCAAGAATTGACTACTGGTCCAGCCTAGAAGCATCTATCACCAAGTTGCAAGAGACTATGGAGCAACTGAAGGAAGAACAGCAGAATCAGAACTGCATGCTCTGCAAATTGCTGAAGGAACAAGAGAAGCAGGGGCGTGAAATTCAAGAGATGAAACGCCAAAAGTTCTCCTCTCAAGCTGAGGGAGCATCCACTTCTCAAAATCAAGGTTGTTGAGTCCTAACTCTGTGAAAACCTCTATCATTAGGAGCCTATGTTTGCGTTTTTTTTTCTTTCTTTGTTTTATTTTCTATTTATATTTTTTAGTCTCATCTTATATCTATATTTGAGTCTTGTTCTTAATTCATAATTAATAAAATTTAAGTTTATGCCTTAAAGCTATGAATGTCCTATGAATCCATCACCTCTCTTAAAAGAAAAATGCTTTAATCACAAAAGAACAAGAAGTACAGGATTTCGAAATTTATCTCTGAAACTAGTTGAATTAGTTTGATATGGTGACAATACTTTTTGTTTTCTGAATGAATGCTTGAACAGTGCATATGTCTTTTGAATTTGTTGTTTTTAAGAATGTTAAATTTGTTGGCTCTTGAAAGAATGAGGAGAAAGAGAACTGTTATTGAGGATCTGAAAAATCATCAAATTGATTCTTGAAGCAAGAAAAAGCAGTGAATACAAAAAAAAATTTCGAAAAAAAAAGAGAAAGAAAAAGAAAAAGAAAAAGAAAGAAAAAGAAAAAGAAGGAAATAAAGTTGTAATCCAAGGCAAAAGAGTGTGCTTAAGAACCCTGGACACCTCTAATTGGGGACTTTAGCAAAGCTGAGTCACAATCTAAAAAGGTTCACCCAATTATGTGTCTGTGGCATGTATGTATCCGGTGGTAATACTGGAAGACAGAGTGCTTTGGGCCACAGCCAAGACTCATACACTAGCTATGTTCAAGAATCAATATACTTAACTAGGAGAATCAATAACACTATCTGAGTTCTGAGTTCTTATAGATGCCAATCATTCTGAACTTCAAAGGATAGAGTGAGATGCCAAAACTGTTCGGAGGCAAAAAGCTACTAGTCCCGCTCATCTAATTGGAGCTATGTTTCTTTGATATTTTGGAGTCTATAGTATATTCTCTTCTTTTTATCCTATTTTGATTTTCAGTTGCTTGGGGACAAGCAACAATTTAAGTTTGGTGTTGTGATGAGCGGATAATTTGTACGCTTTTTGGCATTGTTTTTAGTATGTTTTTAGTATCTTTTAGTTAGTTTTTAGTATATTTTTATTAGTTTTTAATTAAAACTCACTTTTCTGGACTTTACTATGAGTTTGTGTGTTTTTCTGTGATTTCAGGTATTTTCTGACTGAAATTGAAGGTTCTGAGCAAAAATCTGATCCAGAGACTGAAAAGGACTGCAGATGCTGTTGGATTCTGACCTCCCTGCACTCGAAGTGGATTTTCTGGAGCTACAGAAGCCCAATTGGCGCGCTCTTAACGGCATTGGAAAGTAGACATCCTGGGCTTTCCAGCAATATATAATAGTCCATACTTTGCCCAAGATTTGATGGCCCAAACCGGCGCTCAAAGTCACCTACAGAAATTCCAGCGTTAAACGCCGGAACTGGCATAAAATTTGGAGTTAAACGCCCAAACTGGCATGAAAGCTGGCGTTTAACTCCAGAAAAGGTCTCTACACGAAATTCCTTCATTGCTCAGCCCAAGCACACACCAAGTGGGCCCGGAAGTGGATTTTTCTGTCATTTACTCATTTCTGTAAACCTTAGGACACTAGTTCACTATTAATAGGATCTTTTGACATTGTATCCGTACCTTATGACCTCATGACATTTTTACACGTTTCTTTGTATTTCCACAGCATGAGTCTCTAAACCCCATGGTTGGGGGTGAGGAGCTCTGCTGTGTCCTGATGGATTAATGCAATTACTACTGTTTCTTATTCAATCATGCTTGCTTCCATTCTAAGATAATACTTGTTCTTAATCCGGATGAATGTGATGATCCGTGACAATCATCATCATTCTCAACCATGAACGTGTGACTGACAACCACCTCCGTTCTACCTTAGATTAAGTAGTTATCTCTTGGATTCTTTAATCGGAATCTTCGTGGTATAAGCTAGGACTGATGGCGGCATTCAAGAGAATCCGGAAGGTCTAAACCTTGTCTGTGGTATTCTGAGTAGGATTCAATGATTGAATGACTGTGACGTGCTTCAATCTCCTGAAGGCGGGGCGTTAGTGACAGACGCAAAAGAATCAATGGATTCTATTCCGGCCTGATTGAGAACCGACAGATGAATTCCGCTATGCTGTGACAGAGCATATGCAATCGCTTTCACTGAGAGGATGGGAGGTAGCCACTGACAACGGTGAAACCCTACACACAGCTTGCCATGGGAGGAGACTTGCGTGTTTGATGAAGAAGACAGTAGGAAAGCAGAGATTCAGAAGATGGAGCATCTCCAAACCTCAACCTATTCTCCATTACTGCAATACAAGTAACCATTTCATGTTCTTTTGCTCTTTACAATCAATCCTGATAATTTCTGATATCTTGACTAAGATTTACAAGATAACCATAGCTTGCTTCAAACCGACAATCTCCGTGGGATCGACCCTTGCTCACGCAAGGTATTACTTGGACGACCCAGTGCACTTGCTGGTTAGTTGTGCGGGATTGCAAAAGTGTGATTGCAATTTCGTGCACCAGGTGCCAATGGTACAAGGTATTAGGAACTTGCCAGGATCTTGTTTCTTTTGAGGTAGAATTTTCTGAACCCAAGTATCCAATTCACTAATGAGCAAGGGAGGTTCACTTTCCCAAGTCTCATTACCAAACAACTTGGCATTCAGCTTCATGATAGCTCCTAAATATTGAGCAACTTGCTCTTCAGTCACATCTTCATCCTCTTCAGAGGAAGAATAGCCTTCAGAGCTCATGAATGGCAGAAGGAGATTTAATGGAATCTCTATGGTTTCTATATGAGCCTCAGATTCCTTTGGATCCTTAATAGGAGATTCCTTCTTGCTTGAGGGACGTCCCAGGAGGTCTTCCTCACTAGGATTTTCGTCCTCTTCCTTCCTTGTGCATTCGGCCACATTGATCACATCAATGGCCTTGCACTCTCCTTTTGGATTCTCTTCTGTATTGCTTGGGAGAATACTGGGAGGAGTTTCAATGACTTTCTTACTCAGTTGGCCCACTTGTGCCTCCAAATTTCTAATGGAGGATCTTGTTTCATTCATGAAACTGAAAGTGGCCTTTGACAGATCAGAGACTATATTGGCTAAATTAGAAGTGTTTTGTTCAGAATTCTCTGTCTGTTGCTGAGAAGATGATGGATATGGCTTGCTATTGCCCAGCCTATTGCGTCCACCATTGTTAAAGCCTTGTTGAGGCTTTTATTGATCCTTCCATGAGAAATTTGGATGATTTCTCCATGATGAGTTATAGGTGTTTCCATAAGGTTCACCCATGTAATTAACCTCTGCCATGGCAGGGTTCTCAGGATCATAAGCTTCTTCAGAAGCTGCCTCTTTAGTACTGTTGGATGCATGTTGCCATCCATTCAGATTTTGAGAGATCATGTTGACCTGTTGAGTCAACACTTTGTTCTGAGCCAATATGGCATTCAGAGTATCAATTTCAAGAACTCCTTTCTTCTGGGGTATCCCATTATTCACGGAATTCCTCTCAGAGGTGTACATGAATTGGTTGTTTGCTACCATGTCAATGAGTTCTTGAGCCTCTTCAGGCGTTTTCTTCAGGTGAATAGATCCACCTGCAGAATGGTCCAATGACATTTTCGAAAATTCAGATAGACCATAATAGAATATATCTAATATGGTCCATTCTGAAAACATGTCAGATGGACATCTTTTGGTCAGCTGCTTGTATCTTTCCCAAGCTTCATAGAGGGATTCACCATCTTTTTGTTTGAAGGTTTGAACATCCACTCTCAGCTTGCTCAGCTTTTGAGGAGGAAAGAATTTATCCAAGAAGGCAGTGACTAGCTTATCCCAGGAGTCCAGGCTATCCTTGGGTTGTGAATCCAACCATATTCTAGCTCTGTCTCTTACAGCAAAAGGGAAAAGCATGAGTCTGTAGACTTCAGGATCAACTCCATTCGTCTTTACAGTCTCACAGATCTGCAAGAACTCAGTTAAAAACTGATAAGGATCTTCAGATGGAAGTCCATAAAACTTGCAATTTTGTTGCATTAAAGCAACTAGCTGAGGTTTCAGCTCAAAGTTGTTGGCTCCAATGGCAGGAATTGAGATGCTTCTTCCATCAAATTTGGACGTTGGCTTTGTGAAGTCACCAAGCATTCTCCTTGCATTATTATTATTTTCGGCTGCCATCTCCTTCTCTTGTTCGAAAATTTCTGAAAGGTTACCTTTAGAATAATTTAATTTAGCTTCTCTTAATTTCCTCTTCAGAGTCCTTTCAGGTTCTGGATCAATTTCTACAAGAGTGCCTTTTTCCCTGTTCCTGCTCATATGAAAGAGAAGAAAACAAGAAAAGAAAGAGGAATCCTCTATGTCACAGTATAGAGATTCCTTTATGTTAGTAGTAGAAGAAGAAGGGGGTAGAAGAATGTAGAAGAGTGGGTTCGGATATTTAGATGGAGAGAGGTGAAGAGAAGTGTTAGTAATTAAATAATTAAATAGAATAAGAAAAGAGAGGGAGAATTTCGAAAATAATTTTGAAAAAGGGGTTAGTATTTTCGAAAATTAAAAGATATTAAAATTAAAACATGAAACACTTAGTTAATCAAAAAGAATTTTTTTTGAAAAGGGTGAGATATTTTCAAAAATTAGAGAGG
This sequence comes from Arachis stenosperma, assembly GCF_014773155.1. NCBI lineage: Eukaryota > Viridiplantae > Streptophyta > Magnoliopsida > Fabales > Fabaceae > Arachis > Arachis stenosperma. Next base: position 25,215,248 of record NC_080383.1, on the reverse strand, counting down.
GAAAAGTAGTTAGGTGGTTTTGAAAAAGATAAGAAACAAACACAAAGTTAGTTAGTTGATTGAAAAAGATTTGAAATTAAATTTTAAAAAGATAAGAAGATAAGAAATTAGATAAGATATTTTGAAATCAAATTTTGAAAAAGATAAAATTTTTAGAAGGATGAGATAAAAAGATAAGATAAAAATTTTAATAAAAAGATATTTTGAAAAAGATTTAATTTTTGAAAATACTTAACTAACAAGAAACTACAAGATAAGATTCTAGAATTTAAAGATTGAACCTTTCTTAACAAGAAAGTAACAAACTTCAAATTTTTGAACCAATCACATTAATTGTTAGCTAATTTTCGAAAATTTGATATAAAGATAAGAAAAAGATTTTGAAAATAATTTGAAAAATATTTTTGAAATTTTCGAAAATGATAAAAAAATGAAAAAGATATGATTTTTGAAAAAGATTTTGAAAAGATAAGATTTTTAAAATTGAAATTTTGACTTGACTTGTAGGAAACAACTAATTTGAAAATTTTTGACCAAGTCAACCCAAAATTTCGAAAATTTGAAGGGAAATAAGGAAAAGATATTTTTTTATTTTTGAATTTTTAATGATGAGAGAGAAAAACAACAAAAATATTCAATGCATGAAATTTTTAGATCAAAACAATGAATGCATGCAAGAATGCTATGAATGTCAAGATGAACACCAAGAACACTTTGAAGATCATGATGAACATCAAGAACACAATATTGAAAAATCTTTGATGCAAAGAAAACATGCAAGACACCAAACTTAGAAATCTTTAATGCATGGACTCTAACAAACAAAAAATGCATATGAAAAACAACATAAGACACAAAACAAGAAAACATCAAGATCAAACAAGAGGACTTATCAAGAACAACTTGAAGATCATGAAGAACACTATGAATGCATGGGATTTTCGAAAAATGCAAAAAAATTTTAAAAACATGCAATTGACACCAAACTTAAAAATTGACTCAAGACTCAAACAAGAAACACAAAATATTTTTAGTTTTTGTGATTTTCTAATTTTTTTGGATTTTTATTAAAAAAATTTTCGAAAATATTTTTTTTGAAAAACGAAAATAATAGAAAAATTTTGAAAAAGATTTTTGAAAAGAAAATTACCTAATCTGAGCAACAAGATGAACCGTCAGTTGTCCATACTCGAACAATCCCCGGCAACGGCGCCAAAAACTTGGTGGACGAAATTGTGATCACATGTTCTTTGTACTTGTATGAAATTTAATAATTGGCTCTATTTGAATTCACAACTCCGTTCAACTAACCAGCAAGTGTACTGGGTCGTCCAAGTAATAAACCTTACGCGAGTAAGGGTCGATCCCACATAGATTGTTGGTATGAAGCAAGCTATGGTCACCTTGTAAATCTCAGTTAGGCAGATTAAATAGTCTTGGTTTTCGAAAATCAATAATAAAAAGAAAATAAAAGGGATAGAAATACTTATGTAAATCAATAGTGGGAATTTCAGATAGGCATATGGAGATGCTGTGCTCCTCTTGAAACTCTACTTCACTATTCACTCTTCCAATCCTTCTTACCCCCTTCCATGGCAAGCTGTATGTAGGGCATCACCATCATCAATGGCTACTTTCAATCCTCTCGGGAAAATGGTCCTATGCGTTGTCACTGCACGGCTAATCGTCTGGAGGCATCACCCTTGTTGATAGCTACATCCCATCCTCTCAGTGAAAATGGTCCAAATGCTCTGTCACTGCACGGCTAATCATCTGTCGGTTCTCAATCAGGTTGGAATAGAATCCATTGATTCTTTTGCGTCTGTCACTAACGCCCAGCCTTCAGGAGTTTGAAGCTCGTCACAGTCATTCAATACCAGGATCCTACTCGGAATACCACAGACAAGGTTAGACTTTCCGGATCCCCATGAATGCCGCCATCTATCTAGCTTATACCACGAAGATTCTATTGGGGAATCTAAGAGATATGCGCCCGGCCTAAGGTAGAACGGAAGTGGTTGTCAGTCACGCACGTTCATAGGTGAGAATGATGATGAGTGTCACGGATCATCACATTCATCAAAGTGTTGTGCAACGTATATCTTGGAATAAGAATAAAAGAGAATTGAATAGAAAGTAATAGTAATTGTATTGAAACTTGAGGTACAGCAGAGCTCCACACCCTTAATCTATGGTGTGCAGAAACTCCACTGTTGAAAATACATAAGTGAAAGGTTCAGGCATGGCCGAATGGCCAGCCCCCCTAAACGTGATCAATAGCCTCTTAAGATGATGAATAAACCAAAGATGTCTAATAAAATAGTAACTTATCCTATTTATACTAGACTAGCTACTAGGGTTTACATGAGTAAGTAATTGATGCCTAAATCCACTTCCGGGGCCCACTTGGTGTATGTTTGGGCTGAGCTTGATCTATCCATGAGCTGAGGCTTCTCTTGGAGTTGAACTCCCAATTATGACGTGTTTTGGGCGTTCAACTCCGGATCATGACGTTTTTCTGGCGTTTAACTCCAGACAGCAGCATATACTTGGCGTTCAACGCCAAGTTACGTCGTCAATTTCCGAATAAAGTATGGCATATTATATATTGCTGGAAAGCTCTGGATGTCTACTTTCCAACGCCGTTGAGAGCGCGCCATTTGGAGTTCTGTAGCTCCAGAAAATCCATTTTGAGTGCAGGGAGGTCAGATTCCAACAACATCAGCAGTCCTTTTGTCAGCCTTTTTCAGAGTTTTGTTCAAGTCCCTCAATTTCAGCCAGAATTTACCTGAAATCACAGAAAAACACAAAAACTCATAGTAAAGTCCAGAAATGTGAATTTAACATAAAAACTAATGAAAACATTCCTAAAAGTAGCTTAAACTTACTAAAAACTACCTAAAAACAATGCCAAAAAGCGTATAAATTATCCGCTCATCAACTTCCTCCTTCTAATTTTCTTTTCCTCTGACACCTCAAGGAATCTCTATACTGTGACATAGAGGATTCCATATTTTCTTGTTCTCTTCTCTTTCATATGAGCAGGAGCAAAGACAAGCATTCTTGTTGAGGCTGATCCTGAACCTGAAAGGACCTTGAAGCGAAAGCTAAGAGAAGCTAAGGCACAACTCTCTGTAGAGGACCTAACAGAAATCTTCAAACAAGAAGAACCCATGGCAGCCGAAAACAACAACAATGCCAACAATGCAAGGAAGGTGCTGGGTGACTTTACTGCACCTACTCCCGACTTCTATGGGAGAAGCATCTCTATCCCTGCCATTGGAGCAAACAACTTTGAGCTTAAGCCTCAATTAGTTTCTCTGATGCAACAGAATTGCAAGTTCCATGGACTTCCATTGGAAGATCCTCATCAGTTTTTAGCTGAATTCTTGCAAATCTGTGACACTGTCAAGACTAATGGGGTTGACCCTGAGGTCTACAGACTTATGCTATTCCCTTTTACTGTAAGAGACAGAGCTAGAATATGGTTGGACTCACAACCTAAAAAAAGCCTGAACTCTTGGGAAAAGCTAGTCAATGCCTTCTTGGCAAAGTTCTTTTCACCTCAAAAATTGAGTAAGCTTAGAGTGGAAGTCCAAACCTTCAGATAGAAGGAAGGAGAATCCCTCTGTTCATACCCTGACCGAGCTCCTCCAACTCGGCAAATCTATGAAAGGTCTGACCTCGTCCTAAGGCCCACGCCTAGAGGTCGGACCTCGGACAACAAAGCAAGGAAGGCCCATCAAAGGAACGCAGCCCAAAACCTAAAGGCCGAAAAGGCCTAGCAAAGGCGGTTCCACAAAGATAGGGATAAAACTCCCGAAAGATAAGATAAGATAAGAATATCTTATCCAGGGAAGATCACAGCCAACTACTATAAATACACTGGAGCACCCAGGTATGACACACATTCTACATTCTACACATATCTGCTTGGACCCATGCTAACTTAAGCATCGGAGTGTCATTGCAGGTACAACCCCCCGCCGCTCAGCGCATCAAGCTCGGGTCACGGAATCCCCACCTCGGGTCTTGCCAGACGACCGAGCTCCACGTTTCAGGTAACCCACGGAACATTGGCGCCGTTGCCGGGGAACCTGGAAGTCATCCCTTTACCATGGCGGACGACCCTCTCAACAATGACCACGCTGCTTCAGAACAAGAGGAGGAAGTTGACACCGGAGAACGACCGGACAGCCCTCTATCACCACGCACTCCAGGAGGAAACAAACAGAATCGCCCAAAGACATCACTCCCAAACAAAGATCCACAAAATCCCGAAAGAGAAAAGAGCTCGGAAATTCTAGAAGCAGTCCGGGCACAACAAAACCGACTGAAACAACTCGAAGAGGACATAAAGAAGCAAAAAGAAACTGAACAAGATCTGAGAAGGGAGGCTCGCAAGCGCAGGGAATTAGAAGAAAAACTGCGGAAAATAGAGGCCAACCTGAAAGATCAGACAGAACGCGACACCACCCCCGAAGGTAATCGTGATCCCTTCACAAAAGAGATCATGAAGGAGAAGGTACCGCGAAACTTCAAACCACCCGATATGGATCTCTACGACGGCACCACCGATCCAAGTCACCACCTCAGCAACTTCAGAAGCAGAATGTACCTAGTCGACGCCTCCGACGCGATTCGGTGCAAAGCCTTCCCCACCACTCTCACCAAGTCAGCTATGAAGTGGTTCGACAAACTGCCACCAAGATCAATCACCAGCTTCGAAGACCTAACCAAAAAATTCCTAACAAGGTTCTCCATTCAAAAGGACAAGGCAAAACATGCCCCCAGTCTACTCGGAATCAAACAAGGTAACCAAGAAACTCTCCGAGAATAAATGGAGCGATTCAACAAAGCCTGCCTGGACATACAACACTTGCCCACTGAAGCGGCCATCATGGGACTAGCAAACGGCCTAAAAGAGGGACCGTTTAGCCAATCCCTATCCAAACGATACCCGACCTCCCTATACGAGGTGCAGGAGCGGGCAGAAAAATATATCAACATGGAGGAAACCTCCCAGCTAAGAGACTCTTCTAGGAAGGAATCAACCTACCCACTCCGGGATCGAGATCGGGAACAGAAGAAGAAAGAAGAACCCAGCTCAGACAAGCCACGGAAGTACCACAACTACACCCCCCTCCGAGTCTCCCTGGTAGACGTCTACAGAGAAGTATGCCACACCGAAAAAATTCCACCGCCCCGACCTCTAAAACACAAGAGAGCGGGGAGAGATCGGTCCGAATACTGCGAATATCACAAGCTCTACGGTCATTCTACCAACGACTGCCACGACCTAAAGAATGTTATAGAAAAGCTAGCCAGAGAAGGAAAGCTCGACAGATACATAGCAGAGAAAGAAGAAGAGACCAGGAAGAGAAGACGAGGAGACAATGAAGGTCGGGCCGAACAAGTCCCGCGAACCCCTGAAAGACACGTTCACATGATAAATGGAGGTTTTGCAGGCGGAGGAACATCCAGATCCTCGCGAAAAAGACACCTAAAAGAAGTCTATCATGTCCGAGAAGACAGTCAACTGCCCGAGTTACCCACTATCTCATTTACCCGAGAAGATGCTCAAGGGATAATACCCGGGCACGACGATCCAATGGTGATCACCGTTATTCTAGCAAACGCCAACTTACATCGAACCCTGATTGACCAGGGAAGCTCAGCAGATATCCTGTTCAAAGCGGCCTTCGACAAGCTCGGACTTGAAGAAAAAGAGCTAAAAGCCTATCCCACCGACCTATTTGGGCTAGGGGACACCCCGATCCATCCCTTGGGATACATCTCGCTACACACTACCTTTGGAAGAGGCGAGCAATCTAAAACATTAAGCATCGACTACATTGTAGTCGACGTCACTTCAGCATACAATGCCCTCATTGGGCGACCAACCTTAAACAGACTGGCAGCTATAGTCTCGACCCCACACCTCTGTATGAAGTTCCCTACCACGAAAGGAATCGCTACCCTAAAGGGCGACCAAAAACTAGCACGGCGATGCTACAACGAAAGCCTAAGCCTAAAAGGGAAAGAGATCAACACGATAGAACTCAGACGAGTTCAAGCCCGAGAAGATCTTCGGCCACAACCAGAGGGAGAAACCGAAAAAGTCCAGATTGGGAGCACACCTGAAAAAATAACAAACATAGGGGCAAATCTCGAGGCAGGCCTAAAAGAGGAACTCACAAACCTCTTAAGGAAGAATTCCGACCTCTTCGCCTGGAAAGCCTCCGACATGCCAGGCATAAGCCCCGATCTGATGTGCCACAAGCTATCAGTGTACCCGGGATCCCGACCTGTCCAACAAAGACGCAGGAAGCTCGGGCCCGAACGCATGCAAGCAATAGAAGAACAAGTACAAGCACTACTAGATGCAGGGTTCATTAGGGAAGTAAAATACCCCCTATGGCTCGCAAACGTGGTCCTGGTAAAAAAGCCCAATGGAAAATGGAGGATGTGCGTCGACTACACGGATCTCAACAAAGCCTGCCCCAAAGATCCATATCCGCTACCAAACATCGACGCCATAGTAGACGCAGCCTCAGGCTATAGATATCTCTCCTTCATGGACGCATACTCGGGATACAACCAAATCCCGATGTATGGACCTGACCAAGAAAAGACCTCGTTCATAACCCCAAGGGCAAACTACTGCTACGTAGTAATGCCCTTCGGGCTGAAAAACGCAGGGGCAACCTACCAGAGGCTAATGAACAAAGTGTTCTCAGAGCACATCGGACTACAACTGGAGGTGTACGTCGACGACATGCTGGTAAAGACACAAGAAGACAGAAACTTGCTGACCGACCTCACCAGTGTCTTCGGCACCCTCAGAAAACACAACATGAGACTTAACCCGACGAAGTGCACCTTCGCCGCAAAAGCCGGAAAGTTCTTAGGCTTCATGCTGACTCAAAGGGGCATCGAAGCAAACCCGGACAAATGCCAAGCAATACTCAATATGAAGAGCCCGACGTGTGTCAAAGAAGTACAACAACTGAATGGAAGGCTGGCCGCCCTATCAAGATTCTTGGCAGGATCAGCGATAAAGTCACTACCTCTTTACTCACTCCTAAAGAAAGGGAAACCCTTCTCATGGACCCCGGAGTGCGAAAAAGCCTTTCAAGAATTCAAGGAGTTCCTCGGGCAGCCACCAATCCTAACCCGACCTGTAAAAGGGGAAGAGCTCGTACTATACCTCTCGGTCGGACATCGAGCAGTCGCTTCAGCATTGATACGAGAAAATGACCAAGGACAACACCCCGTATACTTTGTAAGCAAGGCACTACAAGGGGCCGAATTAAACTATCAGAAAATAGAAAAATTCGCCTACGCCCTAGTGTTCACAGCTCGGAGGCTCCGTCCCTACTTTCAGGCCCACACCATCAAAGTCCGGACAAACCAACCCATGAGACACATCCTACAAAAAACAGACCTGGCGGGACGAATCCTACAATGGGCGGTGGAACTGTCCGAGTTCGACCTCCACTACGAAGCCCGGACTGCCATAAAATCTCAGTGTCTAGCCGACGTCGTCGCAGAATACACTGAGACCCCTGGAACCCCACTCTCATGGAACCTGTATGTTGACGGGTCCTCAAACAAAACAGGAAGTGGAGCAGGGGTTATACTCGAAAGCGACCAAGGAACGCGGATAGAACTATCCCTAAAATTCGAGTTCCAGGCTTCGAACAACCAAGCCGAATACGAGGCCCTACTAGCAGGCCTAAAACTAGCCGAAGAGGTCGGAGCCCAGAAAATCGCAATCTTCAGCGACTCCCAGGTCGTCACATCACAAGTAAATGGAAGCTACCAGGCCAAAGACCCGGCTATGAAGAAATACCTGGACCAAACACAGGCACAATTACGCCACTTTTCAGAAATACAGATCCAGCACATACCTCGGGAACAAAATGCCCGAGCAGACGCCCTCTCAAAGCTCGCCAGCACCAAGCCCGGAGGCAACAACAGAAGCCTCCTCCAGGAAACCTTACGATCTCCCTCCGTGCTAAGAGAGGAAGAAACGCTAAATATATCCGACCAACAGCAAGGATGGACGACCCCCATACTCAGCTACCTGAAGTCGGGAACTCTCCCCGCCGAAAGAAAGGAAGCTAAAAGACTCACGAAAGACGCCCAGAATTACACACTAATTCACGACGTATTATACAGAAGAGGATTCGCAAACCCCCTCCTTAGGTGCGTCCCGACCTCAGAAACAAAGAGCGTCCTCGAAGAAGTCCACGGGGGCATGTGTGGGAACCACCTCGGAGCTCGGGCATTATCCAAAAAAGTAATCCGAGCCGGGTTCTACTGGCCAACTTTGCAAAAAGACGCCACGGAGTTTGTGAAAATATGCCCCCCCTGCCAAAAACACGCCAATTTTCACAAGGCACCACCCGAAGACCTTATCAGCATCACCGCACCATGGCCCTTCGCAAAATGGGGACTTGATCTACTCGGCCCGTTCCCCCAAGGACCGGGGCAAGTCAAATACCTCATAGTAGGGGTCGACTACTTCACAAAGTGGATCGAAGCTGAACCTTTAGCCACCATTACGGCTCAGAAAAGTCGCAAATTCCTATACAAAAACATTGTCACAAGGTTCGGAGTCCCCTACTCCATCACAACAGACAATGGAACACAATTCACGGACACAAGTTTTCAAAACTTAGTGGCCGAACTAAAAATCAAACAGCAATTCACCTCAGTCGAGCACCCACAAGCCAACGGACAAGCAGAAGCTGCAAATAAAGTCATCTTGGCCGGATTAAAACGAAGACTCCAAGAGGCCAAAGGGGCATGGGCCGAGGAGCTCCCCCAGGTACTATGGGCATATCGGACAACTCCACACTCTACAACGGGAGAATCGCCATTCCGACTAGCCTATGGGATGGAGGCAATGATTCCTATCGAAATAAATGAAGGGTCACCCAGAATCATCTTCTACAACGAAGAAGGTAACCCACAGGCACAAAAGGAAGAACTCGACCTCCTCCCCGAGGTCCGAGAAAGAGCCCGGATCCGAGAAGAAGCCTTAAAACGGCGAACGGCCCTCAGATACAATCGGAAAGTAATAAAGCGAAGCTTCTCCACTCACGACCTAATTCTAATCCGAAATGACAATCGGAACACAAAAGTCGGGAGAAGGAAAGCTAGCTGCAAATTGGAAAGGACCCTACAAAGTAACAGAAGTCTTAGGAACAGGCTATTACAAGATATCCGACCTAGAAGGCAATGAGCTGCCCAGGGCCTGGCACGCCTGCAATCTAAAACGGTACTACAGCTAGAAAGATTTGACCCGAGGTGTACTCTTTTTCCCTACAAGGGTTTTTTAATGAGACACCCGGTCAAGTAAGGCACCCGACCTAGTCAAGGGTAAACACTCTGTAAATATTCTTTCTTTTTAATACTAATTAAATTTTTCTATTTTCTTTTGTTCTTCCTCATGACGAAACAAATCCTGAAAAAGTACCCCGCCAAGGCGCATTAATTTATGCTCGGCAAAACGCAAAAAATCATTTGCCAAGAGACCACACAAGGTCGGCAAAGATAAAGCGACGAGGTTCAAATTAATGTGAGAAGTTATAAAGTAACTCTGAAAAGGCTCAAAAAGCCAAATAAAAAGAGATTACAAAAATAACTTAAAGGGCCGACCGACAACAAGGTCGGAACCCAACAAAGGAGGTACTCGAAACGTCCGAGGTCCGAGGAAAAGACCCGGATCAAAAGGAAGAAGCCTTAAAACGGCGAAAACAAGGATTTCGAAAACGCTTACTAAAAAGTTGCTTTACAAAAAACAACTAAAAAGTACAAGCGAAAGAACGAAATCGAAGGAAATTTCGAAAACGCTTACTAAAAAGTTGCTTTACAAAAAACAACTAAAAAGTACAAGCGAAAGAACGAAATCGAAGGAAGTTTCGAAAACGCTTACTAAAAAGTTGCTTTACAAAAAACAACTAAAAAGTACAAGCGAAAGAACGAAAGCGAAGGAAGTTTCGAAAACGCTTACTAAAAAGTTGCTTTACAAAAAACAACTAAAAAGTACAAAGCGAAAGAACGAAACCAAAGGCAAAAGTTCAAAGCGCTAGCTAAAAAGTTGTTATCCAAAAACAACTAAAAAGCGTAAAAGCGAAACAAAAAGCCAGAAACGCGAACAAAAACACCGCATAAATAAGCTAAAAAGTTACTACAAGTAGCTAATAAAGCAAAAAGGTGTCCAAAGCGTTCACGGAAACCATCCAAAAACAAAAGAGCCCACAGGTCGGGCAAAACATCAAAAATAAAAGATTACAGAGGATCAAGGCCCTTTCCGGACTCCACATCAACAGCAGGCTCCGGAGGAAACATAGATATCGGGACTGCATCGACGGCAATGTCATCCCGGTTTGAAACCTCCACGCCAGATCCATTCCCGACCAAAGGTGAAGTCGGGTTCTCAACTGGAACACTGGGATCGGACATCGGAACCTCATCCTCGGTAGGAGCAGGAACAATCTTTCCCTCCACAACAACGTTATCCGTACTGAATAAGCTCAGATCCAGGTCGGGAGCAAGAACCCGGACCTGATCCCTCAAATTCACAAACATAGCATCCATACCCTTGGCCACATGACCTTCCAGCTCGTAAAAGTCATCCCGAGCAGATTGCAACTTCTCCTTTGTCTCCACAAGCTCGGCATACAGCTTAGTATAATTCTCTGTAGCCGCCTTCGCCATCTCCTCGGACGCTTTCGCCGCCGCCACAGCCGCGGTAGCTTTAGCCTTCTCCTTCTCCAAAGAGACCTCCAGCTCCGTAATCCTAGCAGCCTTCAGCTCACTAATCTTCTCGAGCTCGGACTGAGCCTTCTCAAGTCGGGAGCTGGTAGCACCAATAGGGGATTTCTTGAACTCCCGGGCAATAGCGGCATGAAGACTAGCCATCCGGACACAGCTCCGCGCCATATACTGAAAATGATGTTCCATAGACACATCATCAGTAGAAATAAAGGTCTGAGGGAGAATATGCCGCTCAACCCAACCAAGAGCATCAAAATCCTTATCATTGAAACCGGCAGGCTCTTGAGAGGTCCTCTGCTTCTTGGGAGGAGGACCCGAGAACGGAGGAGGAGAAGAGGTAGCAGAGGTCGGAGGATCCTGACTTATAGCTCGGAATTGGGGAGTCGGAATGGTCTTCGACCGAGTCTGAACACCCACAGTAGTCTTCTGCGGAGAAGATCGGGCAGAAGCCTCCCCGGCCTCGATATTCCGAGCAGCCACAAACTTCTTCGTCCGGCGAAGGAACTTCATAGAATCTGCCTGAGAAGACATCTCTGCAAGAAATAAAAAAGAAAAGGATTACCACAACAGAATTTCCACCAAAAACAAGCAAAACCAAAAAACCAAAAAGATGAAATCTCGGAAGAGGTCGGGAGCTACCTAACTCGGAACGGAGAAGGCTTGGATCTCCCAACATTTTCTTCGTGTCCAAGTGAGGTGCCCGACCCCATAAACTGCTCACCACACCCACAAAGGCCTGCTCCACCTCATCTAAACTCTCAAAGGTATACTTAGCAGACACTATATTCTCCTGCCAACAAAGAGGAAAAGAAGGCTCCCCACTCTCATCTAGAAAGAAAGGTCGGACGTCTCCAGCAGCCCGGACCTTGAAATAAAAGTTCTTAAAATCGTGAAAAGACTCATCATACAGGGTACAAAACTTCCTCCCCTGGTTAGCCCTAAAGGAGACCCAAGATACCTTCCCTCCACCCGAACCCGGCTTCGTCAACACAAACAAATAGGAAAAAAGGGAAATAGAGGGAGAGACACCCAGAAACTGACACAAAAGTTGAAACAGCTTTAAAAATGCCCAAGAATTTGGATGGAACTGCGTAGGGGCAAGGTTACAAGACCACAACACCTCGGACTCCAGGTCGGTAAAAGGAAGTCGGACACTCAGCTTAGAGAAAAAACAATCATAAGCGTAAAAGAAGAGCTTCTCGGAACTATCTAAAGGCGGGAAGCAAACTCTCTCCTCGGAATCCGGGGCTACTAATTCATAATCCCTCTCAGACTCTCTATCTTCACATATGCTATATTGCCTACGAAACCTAGCTAAGTACTCAGAATCTACCACAGAAGGGACTTTTAGAGGAACAGGATCTACCCAACCAAGACCACTCGGAATCTTGGTCGACATCGCTTGAAGAACCTTTCGAGACATAAAAAATCTTGCCTACAAAGAAAAATACAAACAGCAAGCAAAAATCATAAAGCAGATGGCGAAAACCCATTCAGCAAAACAAGAAACAAAGATCTTTTAGAAAGAAAATGCAGCAACCCAAAACGAAATACCAGAGAAAAGAGCCCCCCCCCCCCATACAAACAAACAAAGTGATGGCGGCGCCTCTTTTCGGGGCAACCCAGGCATAGAGAAAAAGAAACAAACAGAGAGCCACACAAAAGAAACAGAAGCATATGTGCACAAGAAAAGAGAAGGGAACAAACCTGGAAGAAGGAAGCGAGGACGACGAGCTCCAAGACAAAGAGAACGGAACGGCGGTGCAGAGGAAACCCCAGAAAAGCACGTGGAAAAATTCGGAGAAGAAGAGCAAAGAGAAAAGCGATGCTCGAAAAAGGAAATGGCGAAACTAAAAACAAAGAAGGGAACAGAATAAACGAAAGGAAGGGAGCAAATAAATAATACCGTCACAGAGCCCGAACGGAAATCAAGGAGAAACGGTAAAATGCAATAAATGCAGAAACGGTCATTTTTGAAATTTGAAAAACAAACTATGCCCGAGCTCGACCTCCCAAAAAGGACGAACTCGGGCAGGGGCACTGTTCATACCCTGACCGAGCTCCTCCAACTCGGCAAATCTATGAAAGGTCCGACCTCGTCCTAAGGCCCACGCCTAGAGGTCGGACCTCGGACAACAAAGCAAGGAAGGCCCATCAAAGGAACGCAGCCCAAAACCTAAAGGCCGAAAAGGCCTAGCAAAGGCGGTTCCACAAAGATAGGGATAAAACTCCCGAAAGATAAGATAAGATAAGAATATCTTATCCAGGGAAGATCACAGCCAACTACTATAAATACACTGGAGCACCCAGGTATGACACACATTCTACATTCTACACATATCTGCTTGGACCCATGCTAACTTAAGCATCGGAGTGTCATTGCAGGTACAACCCCCCGCCGCTCAGCGCATCAAGCTCGGGTCACGGAATCCCCACCTCGGGTCTTGCCAGACGACCGAGCTCCACGTTTCAGGTAACCCTCGGAACACCCTCTATGAAGCCTGGGAAAGATACAAACAATTGATCAAAAAGTGTCCTTCTGACATGCTTTCTGAATGGAGCATCATAGGTATTTTCTATGATGGTCTCTCTGAACTATCCAAGATGTCATTGGATAGCTCTGCTGGAGGATCTCTTCATCTAAAGAAGACGCCTGCAGAAGCTCAAGAGCTCATTGAAATGGTTGCAAATAACCAATTCATGTACACTTCTGAAAAGAATCCTGTGAACAATGGGACGAATCAGAAGAAAGGAGTTCTTGAGATTGATACTCTGAATGCCATATTGGCTCAGAATAAAATATTGACTCAGCAAGTTAATTTGATTTCTCAAAGTCTGTCTGGAATGCAAAATGCGCCAGGCAGTACTAAGGATGCTTCATCTGAAGAAGAAGCTTATGATCCTGAGAACCCTTCAATGGAAGAGGTGAATTACATGGGAGAACCCTATGGAAACACCTATAATTCTTCATGGAGAAATCATCCAAATTTCTCATGGAAGGATCAACAGAGACCTCAACAAGGTTTCAACAACAATAATGGTGGAAGAAACAGGTTTAGCAATGGCAAGCATTTTTCCATCATCTTCTCAGCAACAGACAGAGAATTCTAAGCAGAGCCACTCTGACTTAGCAACCATGGTCTCTGATCTTATCAAAACCACTCAAAGTTTCATGACTGAAACAAGGTCCTCCATTAGAAACTTGGAGGCACAAGTGGGACAACTGAGCAAGAAAATTACTGAACTCCCTCCTAGTACTCTTCCAAGCAATACAGAAGAGAATCCAAAAGGAGAGTGCAAGGTCATCAACATGGCCGAACTAAGAGAGGAGGAAGAGGCAGTGAACGCCACTGAGGAAGTCCTCAATGGACGTCCACTGGCCTCCAATGAGTTCCATAATGAGGAACCATGGGAATCTGAGGCTCACACTGAGACCATAGAGATTCCAATGGATTTACTTCTGCCATTCATGAGCTCTGATGAGTATTCTTCCTCTGAAGAGGATGAGTATGTCACTGAAGAGCAAGTTGCTAAATACCTTGGAGCAATCATGAAGCTAAATGACAAGTTATTTGGTAATGAGACTTGGGAGAATGAACCTCCTTTGCTCACCAAAGAACTGGATGACTTGTCTAGGCAGAGATTACCTCAAAAGAGACAAGATCCTGGAAAGTTCTCAATACCTTGTGCCATAGGTACCATGACCTTCAAGAAGGCCTTGTGTGACTTAGGGTCAAGTGTAAACCTCATGCCTCTCTCTGTAATGGAGAAGCTAGGGATCTTTGAGGTACAAGCTGCAAGAATCTCACTAGAGATGGCAGACAATTCAAGAAAACAAGCTTATGGGCTAGTAGAGGATGTTCTGGTGAAGATTGAAGACCATTGCATCCCTGCTGATTTCATAGTCCTAGAGACTGGGAAGTGCATGGATGAATCCATCATCCTTGGCAGACCCTTCCTAGCCACAGCAAAGGCTGTGATTGATGTGGACAGAGGAGAATTGATCATCCAAGTGAATGAATAATCCTTCGTGTTTAAGGCTCAAGGATATCCCTCTGTCACCGTGGAGAGGAAGCATGAAGAACTTCTCTCAAAACAGAGTCAAACAGAGCCCCCACAGTCAAACTCTAAGTTTGGTGTTGGGAGGCCACAACCAAATTCTAAGTTTGGTGTTGAACCCCCACAGTCAAACTCTAAGTTTGGTGTTGGGAGGTCCCAACATTGCTCTGAGCATCTGTGAGGCTCCATGAGAGCCCACTGTCAAGCTACTGACATTAAAGAAGCGCTTGTTGGGAGGCAACCCAATGTTATATTTTACCTATTTTCTTTGTTATTTTATGTTTTCTGTAGGTTGATGATCATGAGAAGTCACAAAATCAATTGAAAAAGCAAAAACAGAATGAAAAACAGGAAGAAAAACAGCACACCCTGGAGGAAGATCCTGCTGGCGTTTAAACGCCAGTAAGGGCAGCAGTTGGGCGTTTAACGCCCAGTCTGGCACCATTCTGGGCGTTTAACGCCAGAAAGGGGCACCAGACTGGCGTTAAACGCCAGAAAAGGGCAAGAAGCTGGCGTTAAACGCCAGAAATAGGCACCAGCCCGGCGTTTAACGCCAGAATTGGCAAATGGTGCATTTTTGCACGCCATTTTGGTGCAGGGTTGAATTTTCCTTGACACCTCAGGATCTGTGGACCCCACAGGATCCCCACATACCCCACCACCCTCTCTCTTCTTCTTCACCCATTCACCAATCACCTCAACCACTCTTCCCCAAACACCCTTCTCCTATCAAATCCCATCTTTCTCTTCACCACTCACATCAATCCTTCATAAAACCCCACCTACCTTACCATTCAAATTCAAACCACTTTCCCTCCCAAACCCACCCTTACATGACCGAACCCTAACCCTCTCTCCACCCCTATATAAACCCATCTTTACTCCCTCATTTTCACACACCCTAAACACCACTTCTTCCCCTTTGGCCGAACCACAAAGCCATCTCCATCTCCTCTATTTCTTCTTCTTCTGCTCTCTTCTTTCTTCTTTTGCTCGAGGACGAGCAAACCTTTTAAGTTTGGTGTGGTAAAAGCATTGCTTTTTGTTTTTCCATAACCATTTATGGCATCCAAGGCCAGAGAAACCTCTAGAAAGAGGAAAGGGAAGGCAAAAGCTTTCACCTCCGAGTCATGGGAGATGGAGAGATTCATCTCAAGGATGCATCAAGACCACTTCTATGAAGTTGTGGCCTTGAAGAAGGTGATCCCTGAGGTCCCTTTCAAACTCAAAAAGAGTGAATATCCGGAGATCCGACATGAGATTAGAAGAAGAGGTTGGGAGGTTCTTACCAACCCCATTCAACAAGTCGGAATCTTAATGGTTCAAGAGTTCTATGCCAATGCATGGATCACCAAGAACCATGATCAAAGTGTGAACCCGGACCCAAAGAATTGGCTTACTATGCTTCGGGGGAAATACTTTGATTTTAGTCCGGAAAATGTAAGGTTGGCATTCAACTTGCCCATGATGCAAGGAGATGAACACCCTTACACTAGAAAGGTCAACTTTGATCAAAGGTTGGACCAAGTCCTCACAGTCATTTGTGAAGAGGGCGCCCAATGGAAGAGAGATTCAAGAGGGAAGCCGGTTCAATTGAAAAGGCACGACCTCAAGCCCGTGGCTAGGGGATGGTTGGAGTTTATCCAACGCTCAATCATTCCCACTAGCAACCGGTCCGAAGTTACTATAGACCGGGCCATCATGATTCATAGTATTATGATTGGAGAGGAAGTGGAAGTTCATGAGGTTATAGCCCAAGAACTCTATAAGGTGGCGGACAAGTCCTCTACCTTGGCAAGGTTAGCCTTTCCTCATCTCATTTGTCACCTCTGTTACTCAGTTGGAGTTGACATAGAGGGAGACATCCTCATTGATGAAGACAAGCCCATCACTAAGAAAAGGATGGAGCAAACAAGAGACCCCACTCATCATGAAGTCCCTGAGATACCTCAAGGGATGCACCTTCCTCCACAAAACTATTGGGAGCAAATCAACACTTCCCTAGGAGAACTGAGTTCCAACATGGGACAACTAAGGGTGGAGCACCAAGAACACTCCATTCCCCTCCATGAAATTAGAGAAGATCAAAGAATCATGAGAGAGGAGCAACAAAGGCAAGGAAGAGATATTGAGGAGCTCAAGCACTCCATAAGATCTTCAAGAGGAAGAACAAGCCGCCATCACTAAGGTGGACCCGTTCTTTAATCTCCTTGTCCTTCATTTTCCTGTTTTTCGAATTTTTATGCTTATGTTTATCTATGTTTGTGTCTTATGATCATTAGTGTCTTAGTGTCTATGCCTTAAAGTTATGAATGTCCTATGAATCCATCACCTTTCTTAAATGAAAAATGTTCTTAATTGAAAAAGAGAAGAATTGCATGAATTTTAGATTTTATAACAGATTAATTATTTTGATGTGGTGGCAATACTTTTGTTTTCTGAATGTATGCTTGAACAGTGCATATGTCTTTTGAATTTGTTGTTCATGAATGTTAAAATTGTTGGCTCTTGAAAGAATGATGAAAAAGGAGACATGTTACTGAGGATCTGAAAAATTATAAAAATGATTCTTGAAGCAAGAAAAAGTAGTGAATACAAAAAAAAAAGAAGCGAAAAAAAAAGAAAAAAAGAAAAAAGAAAAAGAACGAAAAAAAAAGGGAGAAAAAGAAAAAGAAAGAAAAAGAAAGAAATAAAGTTGTGATCCAAGGCAAAAAGAGTGTGCTTAAGAACCCTGGACACCTCTAATTGGGGACTCTAGCAAAGTTAGGTCACAATCTGAAAAGGTTCACCCAATTATGTGTCTGTGGCATGTATGTATCCGGTGGTAATACTGGAAGACAGAGTGCTTTGGGCCACGGCCAAGACTCATCACTACAAGAAAATGGAACATTTGTAACAAAAAATTTGTATCAAACTTAAAATTGTTACAAAAAAATAGTATTTTATAATAATAATTTGTGATTGTTACAAAAGAATAATGTTTTGTAACAATATTACAAGTTGTTACAAAACATGATAATATTTTGTAACAACCCGTTTTATTTTGTTACAAATTATGTTAATTTTTGTAACGAGATGGTGTTTTGTTACAAAATATTGTAATATTTTGTAACAAAAAAAAAGTCGTTGCAAAAATTTAAAATATTTTGTAACAAAAGATTTTTTTTGTTTCAAAACCTTCAATTGTTTTGTAACAAAAAATTAATTTGTCACAAAATTTAACATTATTTGTAACAAGTTACTTAGTTTGTCACAAAATGTAAGTATATTTTATAACAAAAAAATTATTTCAAAATGTTAAACACTTAGAGAGTAAAAAAATTGTTTATATAATTTTTTTAGAATAATTTTATTTTGTTTCAAAAATTAAAATATTTTACATAATGTAAGACCCAGAACTTTTGAAAAAGGACTATCATAAGCCAATTTCAAATCCAATATTTTTGTAGTTTTAATTTCAGAAATTTATTTATTAAAAATAATTAAAGTAAATTTTGATTAATTGAATTTGAAATAAATTAAGATCTTTATTCAATTTTATAATTATTGAGATATTTTCTATATTTAAATTATAACGTTAGTAGTTATGAAATAATAAGAATTTTATGACTTAATTTAAATAGCTAATATTTTTATAATTCAATACTTTAATTTTTATACCTAAAAAAATTAATCTTATTATCTAGTAAACTCAATTAAAATATTTTATTTTAAATTAATTAGTACTTTGGTACAATAAATAATATTTTAAAGTCATTTTAAAATATTTTAAAAGAGTTCAAATCAATATTCTATGCCCCAATTTTATTCAAATTATTCTACTCTAATTAAACACAAAAATTCCCAAATCAAACCCTATTTTCCAACTAACCCTAATTCTAATTTAACCTAATCCTAACTCCCCTAACCCACCCAATAGCCACAAGCCCACAACCCCTATCCTAAAGACACACACACACACACACACAACAATCTCAAGAAAGGGGAAAGCAGAATCAAACGAAGGAAGAGAAGGGGAAAGCAGAATCAGGGAAGGGGAAGAGAGGGGGAGACTGCGCCTGTTGCTGCTGTTGGAGAACAGAACCGTGGCGGAGGGAGCGCCAGAGGAGGAGGAGCTCGCCGCCGCCACTGCGCCTTGATGCATACGCCGCCGCTATCGTCCAGGGAGCCACCACCTCTGTTCATCGTCGCTATTCGTCCTCACCACGTCGCCGCCATCCTTGAGTTCACGAAGAGGGAGACTGACGGGAGGAAGTGGCACGCACGGGAGAGGAAAAAACTGCCTCTGCGCCACCATCGTCCACAAGCTCGGCCGCCTCGCCATTATCGTCGCCGAGCTTCCATAGCCGCCGCGTTTCACTGCAGTTGAGGGTGTCTCCACCACCGAACCTTGGTCGATGATATTGCCACTGCGCGCGAGGGGAAGAGGAGCGATGAGACAGAACACGACTGAGGGAGAGAAAGGGGGTCATTGTCGCCGCTGGGATTCTTGGGTGCGACCGTCTTGTTTGTCATCAAAAAGAGCAAGCTGCCGCCACCATATTTCACCTTGGCCAGCAGCATCCTCCTTGTTCTGATTTCAATTTTTCCAATTTTGAAACGTAATCCCTTTCACTTTTGTTCTGTTTTAAATTTTTTTCTCTGCTATGTTTCTGTTTCACTCATGGTAGCATGTATCTCTGATTTACTTCAGCCCCTTTGCTTCATCTGTTTGTCTACTATAATCATCTGAAATACTGGCGTTGGTGCTATTACAGATCTTCTAGAGTTGCTGTCTAGTTAGTCCGATGCTACTTCTTTATTTCTAGAGTGATCTTTTCCTTGATTACGGTCTATTTGCACGTTTTATTGTCACTGTTATGCTTGTTCTGAGTCAGATTATGACATATTTGAGTATGGTTGCCTATATTGTTAGTTTATAATCTGCTGATGTTAGCTAAAATATTGTTGCCTATATTGTTAATAGATTCTGCTGATGTCGTTGTGGTTGAAAAGAGAGAGCTCACGCAGAAAGGGAGAAGAAGTAGAAGAGAATAGGAAAAACAGATTGTATTGTTGCTTTCTTCAGAAAACAAATGATTGGTACAATAGCTATATATAGAACTTGCTATTAGTATTCACAAAATCTGAATGGTACTAACGGAAAGATACAAGGAGATTTGGTTAAGATTCCAGAATGGGGTCTTGCTGGCATATGCTGGATATGCATTTCGTCTTAAGTAATGTGTGTATAAATTTAAATACTAAACAAGAACAAGTACTAAAAATCATTCTTATTACAATAGATGCTAATATAATGGCTGCATAGAAATCTGAACAAGTACTAAAAATCATAAATGGATAGCTTCAATGGAAATCGAACAATATTAGTTACAGCTACAAAGTAAAACTTGCCTCCATTTGGTGAGTTGGATATGATTGTACGTTTCCCGCAACATTCCTTGTTGATGGGCCGTGTGGACTCCCTATAGATGGCAATGAAAATCATGAGAAGAATGATGAGATGAAATCTGGGAACTGCAAAACATCAACATATCATGGGAAAGGATTTGATTCAAAAAACCGCACAGTGTGCAAGTGTGCTGGTTTATACATGTTGTACTAACTTGATTTCGTGGGATATTTTTTAATGCGCCTCTTGATGTTGTGTGCTTGTTAATACCACCAATACTTACTGATTTTAATTGTTCATTGCTTAGTCATGGTGATTCTTTTAATTATTGAATGCCAATGATATTTTTTCTTATAAATGATAATGAGTAATGGTTTTGGGTTTGGCTTGAAGCCTGAAACTTAATTGAACTGATTGTATTTGCCCACCTATCTGCAGTGGTTGAAGATGATGCTTCCTTGGTCAAGCAAATTGGCCAGAGTTTTCAGTATTCTAAAATAGAGGTATATTCCTCTTCTTATATTCATGAATAGTCAGTTTTGTTTCTTGTTAACATACATGCATCATCTATGTATGGAAGACTAAACATAGATCGAATCCATTTTCTTATCAAGGCAAAAAGGGAGGAACAAATCCAAGCTGCTCATGACGAAGCCATGTTTGGTGCTTCAGCACTTCCACCTCCTACCAGTACTGACAGTGAGCCTGAAAGGGAGAATGAGAAAGAAGTTGATAAAAAAGCTGTTGTTACAAGCCTCTTAAGTGAAACGGTAAGTGGTTTCACTGCAGACTTATGTGGATAAGCATGATGAGTCATTTAAGTAATCCTTGTATTTGTGTGTGCATTTGTTGTTGAATAATTTCTCACATTAAGTTGTTATTGCTGCTCTATACTTGCTATTGGTTGCTGCTGATTTTTCTCCCTCATTGCTTGCTTATTGAATGATTGTTAAATTCAATGAGAAAGGAAATGCTGCTAAGTTATTGTTGCTTGTGTTGGAATAGATGATGGTTGCTGAACTGAGATTGTTTTTATTGATAAATCTGTTGCTGAAATCATTTAGTTTGACTTGATTGATTTTCTATTGAATTAATGGATAAACTGCTATGCCCCTGCTGCTTGCAAGTGTAATGGTTATTGACTTCAATGAATAGAATGCTGCCTAAATCCATTACCTTTGTTCATTTTACTGTTTTGGGTGCTGTATGATGGGCCATTGATTGTTGTTCTGCTGAGTGCTGTTCTGCTTCTTGCTGGTTGGATTGGTTTTAATTATTTTCTCATGTTTTCTTGCTGAAATTGGCTTATTTACTTCCTTCCTATGAATTCATTATGATTTTTTGTGTTTTTAACTGTCAAAGAATTCACATAAAATTTGAATTGATTGATTGAAATTGTGAAATAGGCAAATTTACTGCTGAAATATTGTCGGAATTTATTTTAAGCTGTTTTCAATATTCATCTTTGATTCAATTAATTGATTGAGTTGGTATTTAATTGCTTTTGGTTTTCAACTGTTGCTAAGTTCAATTGATTGATTATCCGGCTAAGTGCTTCACTGTTTTGGTTATTGGAAGCTGGAAGCTTTGGTTTTTGTTATTCACTATTTGGTTGTTGTCCTATTTGGTTGCTCAATTAAACTGCATTGTGTTGTTTGAAAGGGTGCAAGTTGTGAATTGGTTATGTTTGTTGGAACCGTGGACGGTGAAAATATCCAAGTTTTAGGAAAGGTTCTGCCAAATTTTTTCTAAACATTTTGGATAAAACTTAGTGGAAAAATTATAATTAGTGTTATATCTTGTTTCTAACTTTTTTGTTTCGGTTTTTCTTATTTACAGGAGTGCTAAAATGGTGACCATATGCTACCTTGAGGGTTCAAGAATGTTTTGATGCATAGAGACACTAATCTATGTTAGAACTTTTATGTTTTGGTTGAACTTTTATGTTAGAACTTTTATGTTTTGGTTGAACTAATCAATGTACTCACTAGCTAATGTTATTTTGTTTCAAGTCATTTTTAGCTAAAAGGATCTTGTTTGACTTATGTATGTTTTTGCATATTATATACATGTAAACTTGCTTATTAAAAGCGTTAATATATTAGTTAATTTAAAAAATAATTTAATAAATTATGCACGTAATTTGTAATAAAAAAATTGTTACAAAATAATTAATTTGCTTTCGTAACTAAAGAAAAAAAATGTTACAAAATCATGTTACATTTTGTAACAAAATTTTTTTATAGGAAAAAATTGACTGTCACGAAAAATACCTTCAAGATCAAAATTTGTTACCACTTTTGTAACGGCTTCTGATTTTTTGTATCAGGAAAAATTGTTACAAAATATGGTATTGAATTGTAACAGTTCCATTTTTCGTTACAAAAACTTTTTGTAACGGGACTTACTGCAATGGACATTTTTTTTGTTACAAAAAACTTTTGTTTCAAAATTTCGACGTTTTGTAACAATATTTTTTGTTATAAATGCGCCTTTTTCTTGTAGTGTGAGATATAGTACCCGACACACTTCTCAAGGTAAAGTGCTCCCACACTCTTGGGATATAGTTCCCGTCACACTCTTGAGATATAGCGCCTGTCACACTAATGGGATATAATGCCCGAAACACTTTACAACTAAAGAGAAAATGATGCAACAAAAGCAAAACAGATTATACAGTCACACTTGACAATCATAATCATTGTCCTCATAGTCATTTTCAATCATTCTCATTAAATCAATCATTCACTTCTCAAGTCTCCTTCGATATCAAAACTATCTCCATCACTACACTTACTCATATTCTGTAGCCTAGAACCTAACCATCAAACCTTAAACAAAGTTTTCAGAGGTTTGGAAAAATTAGAGGAATGGTCGATAGTTCAAAAATTGTGAATCTTCAACAAAGCAGTGGTTTCGGAGGGTCACAAGCTTGTTGGAAAGGTCGAACAGTTAAAAACAGAGTTTTAGTATTAAACATGACATAGTGCATACGCATGATACTGTGCATACGCTCGCACCAGACAAAATTTCCTTCGCGTACGTAGGCATTATAGTGTGCATACATATGCACCAGACAATTTTCCCAGCCTGTGCGTGTGCATCATAATGTGCGTACGCACAACTTGCAACATCCCTAGGATGTGCGTACACACACTCCCTCGTGCGTAAGCACGAGTCTCACCAACGCTCTGGTCTGTGCATGCGCACGATAGTGTGCGTATGCACACACACCAAAAATCTTGGTGTTCTGCAAAATTGTGTTTTTAAACCCAAACTTCAAACGCGCATAACTTTTTTGTCAAAAATTATTTTTAGTCTGTTCTTCAAACGTTGTAAACTATTCGAACCTAATTTTTATTTAAGATAAGTTTCACCAAATTTGAAGGTACGAGGATCAAGTTACAATGCGTCAAAATTGGTTAAAACTTGTGTTTTTACCAAAATACAAAGCCTCAAGTTTTACCAAATTTTCCAATCCAAACCAACCAAATCATAACCATACCCTCTCAAGTATTCTCAAAATTCACCAAACACTAATCCACTAGCTACCAATCACTTAGTCACTCAAAATACTAATGCTTCATCATCAATTCAACATCATTTTCATCACATATATACATTTATACAAGAATTGCACCAATTCCAACCAAATTTTCTCAACATATATTTTGTCAATGCCATACACCAATTTCCAACCACAATTCATATCAAATTCAATAATTACTTACTATATCCACTAAACATATACCATTCACATAATTCAACTTATCACAGGGTCAACTAATCTAAGTTTTCACGTAACATTATACATTAACTATGAGAAATCAAAATCATACCCTGGCCGATTTTCTTCTAAGTCACAAAACACCACACAACCTCGTTTTCACAATTTCCAAGCCTCCGAAGTCCACTTGACAAGTTTCCAAGGGTTCCAAATCAATTCATCAATCTTCAATCACCATAATTTGGTTCCAATTTCACCAATTTGACTTCAACTTCACATATATTCAACCTAATTCCATATAATTTCATACACATACAAAATTTCAAAATCCTAACCTCATAAATTGGAAGGTTCAAAAGGGTTAATAGTTTCTTACCTCACCTATTGATCATTGGGGTAAAACCCAACAATTATCCAATGTTAGATTATACCTAAACCACCAAAATCATCAAAATTCCTCAAAACCCAAACCAAAAAACGTGGAAAAGAGAGAAACAGAGAATTGGGCACAAAAATTAAGAATTCTTACCACTTTGTTGGGTTAGAATCGAAGATCTTAACGAGACGAACGCGTGGCTACAAACGGTACGGCGATCGGAGCTCTGAATTGAAAGTTATGGTAGATTGAATATTTGGGGAATAAGGGTTTGGGTGTTTGGTTACGTCTCCTTCTTCCTCAGCCTGATTCACCAATTATGAAGGAGAAGGGGTGGCTGAATGCTTAAGTTTGGGTTTATATATGTTGGGTTTGGGGCCAATATAGGCCCGGTTCAATTGGTTCGATTTATTGATCTAATTTTAGACCAAAATATTTAAAATTAGTGTAAAATTTTGTATTTTAAATATGTCTACTCTTCTAAATTATAAAAATTTAATTTTCTAATTTCTTTAAATAATTATTAATTTATTAGTTAATTATTCATTAATTTTCAGGGTTTTACAATGCCTTGAGAGCTGCGTGCACGATCTCTAGGATCAGAAGCCTCCAGAGACCGTTCGATTCTACATGGCTTTTCACGAAGCCGTTTCAAACCAAATCCGCCAAAACATGATATTTCTACATGGGCCAGACACGTTGTGTTTGGGGGCACTATTGTGGACTCAAGTTTCGGCCTTAAAGGCCCAACAATGACCTAGCCCTTAGGCCCAATTTGGTCTCTTTGTTCGGTCCAAAGTGCATGGGACCTTCCAATCTTCCTTGACCCTGTCAATCATAGAAACATATCGTATCTATTCTCATTTAGAAGATCTCTAAGGATCGAAAAAACACCCATATAAGAGAAATCTTAGACTCCCCCAAAGCAAGACTTATTAAAACCCTAAAAACTCGTCCTCTAAAGATCCATTTTGATTTGAGCATGGAGCGTCTTTGCAAGTCCCTCTTCTCCACTCGCTCAAAGGCCTGAAAGCCTTGAAGCTCAGCAACTTCGTCAAACATAGATCTCATCGTTCCAAATCAGACCAAAGCACTGTGCATACACAAAATAAAATAAGTGTTTTATTTTCTTCTTATTTCTTAATATTCTAGTTAACATGTTAAAGAAATTTTTTATAAGAAAAAAATATAAAATTTAATTTTTAATATATTTATTCTGTATTTATTAAAATACAAAATTTTAAAGCTTGTATTATTAATAATAATGTTAAAGTGTGTTTTTCGAATCCATGTTGGAACCTTTCTTTTTTTTTTTAACCACTTTGGTTTTGTCTTTTTTTTAAAAGATTGAAATTGATAAAGCTCAAACAATAATATTTGGTGGATGACGCGTCATATAGACAAATACCATCAAATTTTCATGTGCATTACTGAGCCTTTACAGTCAAAGATTTGTCAGGTTAGGGTGTAATACCATTAATATATTTTAAGCATAAGTATTTTAATAAGTTTTCTAAATACATTACATAATAAGATTTATACCTGCAATTTAAGAAGCTATTACTAATGTTTTTATATCAATTTTTTGTCACAATATATATGTCGTGACATTTTTTTTTGGGGATAAATTACTTGCAGCTAAAAATATCGTTGGAAAAGTATTATTTTAGTATTATATGGATAGTTAATTTATTATTATTAAATTTTGGTGTGGATTTACATTTAAATTTATTCTATTTGTTAACATTTTTATTTTATTTTTTTATAAGAAAAAAATTTAAGGATTAACAATTTTAATTTATATTAGCCAACAATTTTAGCCAACAATCTAACATCTTTATTTCAATAATTTAACACCATATTTTTAGTCAATACTTTTTTTAATATTACTAATTAACTGTTGACCAAAACCAATAAATTATATTGGCATATAACATTGCTCTTTTATAATTCCAATTTTGTTAGAATGTTACAAATTAAAGCAAAGCTAACTAAATAAATTTATATTTTTATTTTAATATTAAAAATAATCACATTATATTATGTAACAAAGAAAATATAACAACAAAACTCTACTAATTATTTAATAATTTTTTGGTTCGAATAAAATACACATTCTATTTAACTAAAGAAAAAGTATAAAAAAACTACTCTTCTACAAGTCAATATAAGCCAATTCTATTATAATTTAAATTTTATAAATAAATAAAAATTTAATAATTACAATTCAAAATTTAAAAAAGATTCTTTCTACATTTATCCTAATCACATTTATAATACACAATAAAAACAATCCATAAAAAACCTAATTCCTTTCCATTCATTTGAAAACAGATAAATCTCTCCCTCCACAAACCCGCCGTCTCCACGCATTTTTGATGCCGCTGCTCACCGACCACTGTCGCGTCTTTCGTCGCGTTGCATGGTCTCTTCCACGCGTCCTATCGCCGTCTTTCTTTCGTCGACGCCGTCGCCCACCATCCCGACGTATCTGCACCGCCGCGGCCTCCATTCGTTGCGACGCATCCACCGCCGGTCCCCCATTCATGACGCAATCAACTATTCCGATCCATGGCAACTCCTCCACTCGCGATGCGCGGCCTCCGTGGCTTCCTCCTTGCAACGCGTCACCACGAGTCTCCCACCGTACACGACACCTTTCAAGATGTCGTCGCCGGTCACTCTACGATTCTTCTTCTTCTTCTCTCTTATTTGGTTTTGAATGATTCTTTTAACTAGTTTTTTATGTTTCTTTTTCCTAAATTTCGGAAGATTTCTTTTATTAGTTTTGGATGATTTTTTTTTCTATGTTTTGTATATTTTTTTTTTAGGATTTTGATGATTCTTTTTCTTACATTTTGTATGTTTTTTTCTTAAGATTTGGATAATTTTTTATCTTATGTTTTGGTGATTTTTATTTTGGAATTTGGATGTTCTTTTAATAGACAAATCAGGATTTGTGTAATAAATAGTAAAAAATAAATTAGAGTAAAAAAATAATAATTAATAATCAATTTTAAATTTTTTAAAAAATAAAATTTAAATAATTAATAATTAATGATAATTAATTAATATAAAGTGTAGTTTAAATATGTTTGTTGGCTTATTATTGACCATATCCTCTTGATTCCTAGCATGATTTGATTCCCAGCATGATTGATATGAAATGATAAAAAAATTGAAGAGGAGGACGGCCGGAGACCATAACTATGCATAATATAAAAATAAGTATCAATTTTAATATAATTATATAATTAAACAAGCATTGAAACATGTGGATCATGCATAATCTTTTATTTTTTATCTGTTTTCTAAAATATATGTTACATACAATTTATATTAAATTTTCTTGTCACTACTTATGAAATTACTAAATTATCCCACCATGACCTTGTCGCCTTCGACCTCCTCGTCGTCGAGATCGAGCGTTGCTGCGAGGACAAGCAGTGGAAATGGAACATCACCTTCGCTACAACTAACAACCCCAAACTTGTTCACGAAATCAGTGATTCTCATCTTGTTGAATTTAAATATTATAAAATAAGAAAATTAATAAAGTGATAATGTGAAAAATTAATTATTATTAAATTTATAATTTTAATTATATGTGAATCTCATTATCTTTATTTAAGAATGTGTAGTTTAATTACTTTATCACTTTACTATCTCTTTTATTTGAGAATATTTTATCTCATTTTAAATACATAAATAGACAAAAATATAACAAAAAAAAACGTAAATATCAAAATATACCCAAAAAATTATTTTCGATGTACAAATTGTCATGTTGTTAGTGAATTTCTAAGATTTGGAGTATATTTTTGTCTATCAAAATCAATCTTTTAAATGTATTTTAATATTTATGTACTTTTGTCATCTTAAATTTTTTCATGTATACTTTTCTCCATTTTTTAATCCATATTTCATCATAATGTTACATATTGATTAGCACCTTAGAAGATATAATACCATCATACTACAATTATAAATACCATTGGTCTAGCATTATTTCATAAGAAACCTAATGGAATTCCAAAGTGAAATGCAGGCAGCAAAACTGCTAAAAGCTCATAGCCACATATGGAATCATATATTCAATTTCATAAACTCTATGTCTCTTAAATGTGCTGTTGAATTAGGCATACCTGATGCCATTCACAATTATGGCCAACCCATGCCACTCTCACAACTCATAGCTTCACTACCAATCCACCCATCGAAATCCTCCTCAATCCAACGCTTGATGAGAATCTTGATCCATTCCGGAATCTTCGCCACGAAGAATGTAGCCAAGGATGACCACCGCGAAGTTGGGTATGTGTTAACTGATTCATCCATGCTTCTGCTTAAGGACAATCCCTTAAGTGTGACACCCTTCTTACTTGCCATGCTTGATCCAATATTTACAAAACCATGGCATAAATTGTCCACATGGTTCCAAAGTAATAACAAGCCGACACCATTTGAAACAGAACATGAGGAAACGCTTTGGGGTTATGCTTGCCATGAGCCTAAACTTAATGAAGTTTTCAATGATGCCATGGCAAGTGATGCTCGATTTGTTAGCAAGTTGTTAGTTGATGACAAGTGCAAGGGTGTGTTTGAGGGTTTGGAATCGTTGGTTGATGTTGGTGGAGGCACTGGAACTGTTGCCAAGGCCATTGCCAAGTCATTCCCACAGTTGGATTGCACTGTATTTGACCTTCCACATGTTGTTGCTGAGTTGGAAGGAAGTGACAACGTTAAATATATTGGAGGGGACATGTTTGAGGCTGTTCCTCCCTCTGATGCCATCTTGTTGAAGGTAATAATAGTATTAGTTGCTTTTATTGCTTTAATATACGTTGTTGTTGTTTCCGTCTAATCTCAGAGGAGTCATAGATTCAAACTGTGCGAACATTAGTATAGGGGTGAACGCGGATCGAATCGGATCAAATATTACCAAAATTTTAATTCGATCCACACTAAAATTATCAGATTGGATCGGATCCTATATCTGCTGTTTTTAAGCTTGGATCCGATCCGATTCAATCCGCACATTTGCGGATCGCATCGGATCGGATATCAGATATATCCGCAAAATACAAAAATATTTTAAAAAGCTTATTTTTATTAAAAAACATATCAATAAAATTTATTTTTTATATTTTTTTTAAATATGTTTATTCTTAAAATAATATTAAATATACATTTCTTAAATAATAAATTAAAATAATACAACATATATGATAATTATTAGTTGAAATAAAATATAAAAAGAATATTTATTTATTTTTGCGGATACGCGAATATGCGAATATTTACACAAAATTCGCAATCCAATCTGATTAGTGTGCGGATCCGATCTGATCCGATCTGATAGCCTTGCGAATTAGATCTATATCCACAATTTTTAGATCAGATTCGAATAAATACCGTGGATATGCGAATCGAATCCATGAACACCCTACATTAGTATAGGTCGTGTATCTTACATTACAAGTGAATACTATTTCTGAGCCTGGATCATTTGTTTGTAAAATATTACAATTTTTAATCATCTTAAAATAACATAAAGATAATCACCCATTAAAAAAATTAGACTAATAAATTCTTGTACCCAATTACGAACCTACAATCATCTGACGTATCAGATCTAAGTACCACTCTAAACAATTTTTAAAAGTAAGACTAATAAGTCTTTCCGAAATTAGAAATCTCCCCCCTATACAAACTTTATATCATTCTTTTTGGATCTATATTTGATTTTTTCTACAGTAATAAAGAAATAAAATAAAATCCTCATAAGATCACAAAGTTTTTACGTACTAAGGTAAAAACATGATGAATGAGTAGCGGTGAATATTCAAACTCTTTTATTGATTTTTATCAATAACTTTCACTTTGAATAAAAATGCAGTCGATTTTGCATGACTGGAATGACGAAGAATGTTTACACATATTGAAAAATTGCAAGGAAGCAATCATGAGCAAAGGCAAAGGAGGGAAGGTTATTATCATAGACATGGTAATAATGGAAGATGAGAAAAAAGGTAATGATGATGATAAGTTTGTCGAAACACAACTCTTCTTTGACATGCTCATGATGGTGTTGCTCACAGGAAAAGAGAGAAATGAGAAAGAGTGGGCCAAATTAATATTTTCTGCTGGATTTAATAACTACAAAATAACTCCAATTTTAGGATTAAGGTCCCTCATTGAGATATATCCATAGCAAACTTATCACAATAACAGAAGAGAACAATGATGTCACGACGCTATTTCATATATCCTCGTTTAATTATTTTATTGTCAAAATTGTAATTTAGTTTGTGTCTTAATTAAAGGGAACCTATAATGTGTGTTACAATAAAGTTGTTAAGGGAAGGGCTCTTTACTGAAAAGTACCAATAAAGTTTCATGTCAATGTTAGAAATATATATTTTCATAGTATTCACTTTGATAATCAAGTTACCATTTCCTTTGCGTATGTTAGATTCATTTAAAGACTTTTTTTATATAAAAAATTATTTATTTTTTATTAACGTAAAGTATAAAAGATCTATTATCTTGTATATTCTTCATTTCTTCTCGTATTTATAAAAAGGGTTACACATATTTTGCTGCCAAATTATGTTTGTAGCAAAATTCTAAAGTTATTTTATATGGGAGTCACTCAGATAAAAATATTTAAAATATCTTTTTTAAAGATGTTTTTTAGTAATTAAAATTTAATACACATAATCGATTAAATCGTTTTATTTTTGTCAAAATTAGATCAGACAAATTGATTTGACCAAAAAATTGATAAAAACCAAACTTTAAATTGATCTAAATTAATATTCTTTTTTATAAAAAAAAAACTACAATAACCCTATTATAATATATATATATATGAGTATTTTAGTCATTTTTTATAATAAGAATATTGTAGTTATTTTTTATAAAAAAAATATTAATTTAGACGGATTCAAAATATAGTTTACCGATTTTTTGGCTAAATTAATTTATTTAATCTAATTTTGACAAAAATAATATGATTTAATCAATTATATATTAAATTTTAATTACTAAAATATCTAAAAAAAACGTTTTAAGCATATTTATTTGAGTGGCTCCTATTTTATATATGTTTAGATTGAATTTTAAAAAGCAACGCCAACCAAAAAAAAAAAGAAAAAAAAAAAGATAACTGGGTTTGAGGGATCTTGCACTTGTGTTGTTTCTTATCATTTGAGATTGAAGATTGGTGAACTTATTTAAAAGATGTGCCAATGCGTGTACGCTCATTTGCATTGTGGTGCTCTAAGTGCTAGAGCCATAAACTGAAATCCAATTCACCATTCTAGGTTCCTGACGGAGGTGAAATTCGATTTTATAGTTCTTTAAATTGATATCCTCTGTGTGCTTAAATATTTTCTGTGCTCATGGCATCATGTGAAAAATCATAGTCTGAACAACATGCAAGTCACAAAATGGGAGTTGGAAAAACAAATTGAAAGAAAAGAAAAGAGTTGAGAACTTTCTCATTGAATAACAGAAATGGTGAAATCCTACTATAGAATTATGTTGTTGAACCTTATATACTAGCCTCAGAATCAATCTTAACATGTTAAATAATAAACTTCAACTAACTACGACTTCATAATCTCTAACAACTTTCTGAGCTAATTTAATTGACTTGTGGTATAAGTCAACTACAATAAGCTGCATAATTAATCGAGTAAAGTAAAAAGCCTATCATTATTTGATTATTATAGATAGAGTTATGAATTCCAATTATACCACACCAACCTAAAAATGACAGAGCATTTTTAGATCAAAGCAACTACGAGCAGACAAATCATTGACGTGAAGGTTTTCAACGGCTTAAAAAAGGGGAGGAGTTGAATTTTGGGCTGCTTTTAAATAATTACTAAAACAGATTTAAAATTTATAAATATATTTATTGTGGATGTTCTAGTAAGACATTGGACCTTGGTTAAGAGTTGGATTATTGGCTAAGAATTAGACTTTTGACTATAAATAGTTTTTTTCATGTTCTCTAATATATATAATTAATAATAGAATTACCTATCATTCTTCTTATTTTATTTCTTCCTTCTCTCAAACCCTATCTTTATTTTAGTAACACGTTATCAGCATGAGTTCTACTCTACGGTTAAGTAATTATCTTTTTCTTATTACTTATTTTATTTTCTCTCATTTTCTCAACTATCATTATCAATTTTGTATATATACATTCACGATTATTTATATATATACCACACATAAATAATTATTTTATTATTTTTTTCATAAATGTATTTTTTTTCTTTGTTTTAATCCATATATGTATATACTTTTGTTTTAAATTTATATAAATTCATATATGTATATCATGTAATATCATGTACCTAACGTCATTTTTTTTTCTTTCGGTTTTGTACGCCATTTTTTCTTTCTTTCTTTGACAGGTTTTTATTTTTTTCTTTAGTTTATTATATTATTATTTTTATTTGATTTATTTATATTAGTTATTTTTATATAAATATAATATTTTATTTAATATTAATATCATTCCCTTAAGTGAATGATAATTAATCATATACAAAATTATTTCTCGAAGTGAATAATAATTAATTATAAACATAATCATTCTCCAAAGTAAATAATAAACATAATTATTCCTTTTAAGTAAAAATATAACACCCGTAATACTAGTATCACAATTTTATTTACATTTTCAACAATGAATGTATAATTTTAATTGTTTATTTAAATTATTTTTACTATCTTAAAAGGAATAATATATTTTATCAATTCTCTGAAGTAAATTAATTTATTTATTTATTTTATTTATTTATCATTTCATTTATCTTTCTTTTTATATTTTTTTTGGTGACTATCTTTTTTTTTATATGTATTATTAACATTATTATTTTTAATTATTTACTTACTTTTATTTATAGAGTTATCATGTCAAATTTACATGCAAAAGCTTGAATTTGCCGCTCTTGATTTAACCGGCAAAAATTATTTAGAATGGGCGCTTGATGCTGAAATCTACTTGGTATTCAAAAAGTTTGGAGATACCATATAGAAAGAGGTACAATCGTCAAGTGAAGATAAGGCTAATGCACTAATTTTTTTGCGTCATCCTCTCCATGAGGGGTTAAAAGTAGAATACTTGACTGTTAAAGATCCACAAGAACTATGAACAAATTTAAAAGAGAGATATGAACACCAAAAGACTATACTGTTGTCTAAAGCTTGTTATGAGTGGATACACTTAAAATTACAAGATTTTAAAACAGTTTGTGAATATAATTCTGCACTTTTCAAAATAAATTTTCAACTGAAATTGTGTGGACAAAATGTCACAGATGAGAACTTAATGGAAATAACTTATTCCACATTCCACGCTTTCAACGTGCTGTTACAACAACAGTACCGTGAAAAGAGTTTCAAAAGGTATTCTGATATAATAGGTTGTCTCCTATTGGCAGAATAAAATAATGAATTATTAATGAAAAACCATGAAGTCTGTCCTACTGGCTCAACCGCTTTCCCTGAAGTGAATGCGGCATTTCGTGAACATAAAAGAAATCACGATCAAAATATTAGTCGAAACCGTGGACGTGGGTGTGGACGTGACAAATGGAACAATAGGATTCCTACCCATAATCAAAAGTGGAATAAACATGAAAAGCGTGCTTCGAGCAATAATCCACAAAATGTGAAAAATTTGTGCTATCAATGCGGATTAAAAGGTCATTGGTCGCGTATATGTCGTACCCCTGAGAATTTTGACAAGCTATATCAAGACTCTATGTAAGACCCAGAACCCTTGAAAAGTCTTATTATGATCAAGTCTCAAATCATATAGTTATTTATAGCCTTAATTTCAGAAATTATTTTATTAAAGATAATTAAGGCAAGTTTTAATTTATTGAATTTGAGATGATTTATGATTATTATCCAATTTTATAATTATTGGATTATTTTCTATATTTGGATTATGAATTTGGCAATTATGAAATAATAGGGGTTTTACATGATTTGGATTGGATAAGTAATATTTTAAATATTAATACTGCTATTTTGGAAAATGAAGAAATTAAGTATATTATTTCTAATTATCTGATTTGAACATTTTATTGAAAATAATTTGTGAAAGTGATGAACAAATAGTATTTTCTGTATATAATAAGTGTTGGATTTAATTGAGTTTCAATTACTATATTATTCCTAATTTTATGTGAAATTACTATATTGCCCCTAACCCTAAGTTTCAAAAAGAAAAGAAGAAACCCTAATCCTATGCCCAACAGCTGCCATCCTTCTTCTCCCCTCAGCAAACCTGCAACACGCATGTTTTTCCCCTTTCTTTTCCAAATCCATATGTAGTAGCAATAGAGAGAAAGAGAGGCAGAGAGCTACGGTAGAAGAGGAGATAAGCCATGATGCGCCGCCGCCGTCATCATCCTCATCGCGCCTCACTGTGAGCTGCGCTACTATCGCCGGTCACCTCGCTGCCGTGCCCAGATCGCGTCCAATCCTTGTCACCATCGCTCATCCTCACCACCGCCAGCTGCATTGTCCCCGCCAAGCCGCCAAACCTGCCTCGCTGTCGCGCTACCACGCCTTGCCATCGAACCATCCCACTGCTACCACTGTCACGGAGAAAAGGCGTCGAAGAGGGGCAGAACTTGAGTCTCGTCGCCGCCGTCCATGGGGCATCGAGTCGCGTCGCTGTCACCGGCAAGAGGGGGAAGACGCGAGCTGGAGGAGCAAGATGAGTCCTTCTACCTCCGTTGTTCTGGTCCGCTGAGAAAGGGAAGATGCTGCCTTTGTGCTTCACGGTCGCCGATGAGCACAAAGAAGAGGAGCTGTGGTCGCGTCACTGCAGTTTGGAGGGCTATGCTTGGCTGCCGTTGTACTGCCCTGCTTCACCGTAGCTGAGCTTTGCCACTCCCTGCTCCTTTTGGCTTGTGATGTTGTTGCGGGAATCACTACAGGAAGAGGAGCAGGCTGAGTCACCGTGATTTGGGCCGCTGTGACTTCCGAGATCACCGACGGAGCTTCGGGCTGAGTTTCTCCCACTTGAGACCCTGCTGCCGTCGTCGGAAAAGTTTGCCGGTAAGGGTTTCGAATTTGGTCTTCATTTCTTGTGAGATTCTGGAGTTTTATTATTGCGGCATTGATGAGCGGATAATTTATACGCTTTTTGGCATTGTTTTTAGGTAGTTTTTAGTAAGTTCAAGCTACTTTTAGGGATGTTTTCATTAGTTTTTATGTTAAATTCACATTTCTTGACAACCACTTCCGTTCTACTTTAGGCCGGGCGCATATCTCTTAGATTCCCCAACAAAATCTTCGTGGTATAAGCTAGATAGATGGCGGCATTCATGGGGATCCGGAAAGTCTAACCTTGTCTGTGGTATTCCGAGTAGGATTCCGGGATTGAATGACTGTGACGAGCTTCAAACTCCTGAAGGCTGGGCGTTAGTGACAAACGCAAAAGAATCAATGGATTCTACTCCAACCTGATTGAGAACCGACAGATGATTAGCCGTGCTGTGACAGAGCATTTGGACCATTTTCACTGAGAGGATGGGATGTAGCTATCAACAAGGGTGATGCCTCCAGACGATTAGCCGTGCAGTGACAGTGCATAGGACCATTTTCCCGAGAGGATTAAAAGTAGCCATTGATGATGGTGATGCCCTACATACAGCTTGCCATGGAAAGGAGTAAGAAGGATTGGAAGTGTGAGTAGTGAAGTAGAGTTTCAAGAGGAGCACAGCATCTCCATACGCCTATCTGAAATTCCCACTCTTGATTTACATAAGTATTTCTATCCCTTTTTATTTTCCATTTATTATTAATTTTCGAAATCCATAAACCAATTTAATCTGCCTAACTGAGATTTACAAGGTGACCATAGCTTGCTTCATACCAACAATCTCTGTGGGATCGACCCTTACTCGCGGAAGGTTTATTACTTGGACGACCCAGTACACTTGCTGGTTAGTTGAACGGAGTTGTGAATTCCAATAGAGCCAATTATTAAATTTCATACAAGTACAAAGAGCATGTGATCACAATTTCGTCCACCAAGTTTTTGGCGCCGTTGCCGGGGATTGTTCGAGTATGGACAACTGACGGTTCATCTTGTTGCTCAGATTAGGTAATTTTCTTTTCAAAAATCTTTTTCAAAAATTTTTCTTTTATTTTTCGTTTTTCCAAAAATATTTTCGAAAAAAAATTAACAAAAATACAAAAAAATCATAAAATCATAAAAACCAAAAATATTTTGTGTTCTTGTTTGAGTCTTGAGTCAATTTTTAAGTTTGGTGTCAATTGCATGCTTTAAAAATCTTTCTTGCATTTTTTCGAAAATTTTATGCATTCATAGTGTTCTTCATGATCTTCAAGTTAGTCTTGGTAAGTCTTCTTGTTTGATCTTGATATTTTCTTGTCTTATGTCTTTTCTTGTTTTTCATATGCATCTTTGCATTTATATTTTCCATGCATTAAAGATTTCTAAGTTTGGTGTCTTGCATGTTTTCTTTGCATTAAAAAATTTTTTTCAAAAATATGTTCTTGATGTTCATCATGATCTTCAAAGTGTTCTTGGTGTTCATCTTGACATTCATAGCATTCTTGCATGCATTCATTGTTTTGATCTAAAAATTTCATGCATTAAGTATTTTTGTTGTTTTTCTCTCTCAAAATTAAAAATTCAAAAATAAAAAAAATATATTTTCCTTATTTCCCTCCAAATTTTTGAAATTTTGGGTTGACTTGGTCAAAATTTTTCAAAATTAGTTGTTTCTTACAAGTCAAGTCAAAATTTCAATTTTAAAAAATCTTATCTTTTTAAAATCTTTTTCAAAAATCATATCTTTTTCATTTTTTTTATCATTTTTGAAAATTTCAAAAATATTTTTCAAATTATTTTCAAAATCTTTTTCTTATCTTTATATCAAATTTTCAAAAATTAGCTAACAATTAATGTGATTGATTCAAAAATTTGAAGTTTGTTACTTTCTTGTTAAGAAAGGTTCAATCTTTAAATTCTAGAATCTTATCTTGTAGTTTCTTGTTAGCTAAGTCATTTTTAAAAACTAAATCTTTTTCAAAATATCTTTTTCTTAAAATTTTTATCTTATCTTTTTACCTTATCCATCTCAAAATTTTATCTTTTTCAAAATTTGATTTCAAAATATCTTATCTAACTTATTATCTTCTTATCTTTTTCAATTTTGATTTCAAATCTTTTTCAATCAACTAACTAACTTTTTGTTTGTTTCTTATCTTTTTCAAAACCACCTAACTACTTTTCCCTCTTTAATTTTCGAAAATATCTCACCCCTTTTTCAAAAATTCTTTTTAATTAACTAATTGTTTCATGTTTTAATTTTAATTACATTTATCTCTAATTTTCGAAAATCACTAACCCTTTTTTTAAAATTATTTTCGAAATTCTCCCTCTCTTTTCTTATTCTATTTAATTATTTAATTACTAACACTTCTCTTCACCTCTCTTCATCCAAAAATCCGAATCCATCCTTCTTCATTCTTCTACCCCTTTCTTCTTCTACTAATATAAAGGAATCTCTATACTGTGACATAGAGGATTCCTCTTCTTTTCTTGTTTTCTTCTCTTTCATATGAGCAGAAACAAGGATAAAGGCACTCTTGTTGAAATTGATCCAGAACCTGAAAGGACTCTGAAGAGAAAATTAAGAGAAGCTAAGTTACAACAATCCAGAAACAACCTTTCAGAAATTTTCAAACAAGAGAAGGAGATGGCAACCGAAAATAATAATAATGCAAGGAGAATGCTTGGTGACTTCACAAAGCCAACGTCCAAATTTGATGGAAGAAGCATCTCCATTCCTGCCATTAGAGCCAATAATTTTGAGCTGAAACCTCAGCTAGTTGCATTAATGCAACAAAACTGCAAGTTTTCTGGACTTCCATCTGAAGATCCCTATCAGTTTTTAACTGAGTTCTTGCAGATCTGTGAGACTGTAAAGACGAATGGAGTTGATCTTGAAGTCTACAGACTCATGCTTTTCCCTTTTGCTATAAGAGACAGAGCTAGAATATGGTTGGATTCACAACCCAAGGATAGCCTGGACTCCTGGGATAAGCTGGTCACTGCCTTCTTGGACAAATTCTTTCCTCCTCAAAAGCTGAGCAAGCTGAGAGTGGATGTTCAAACCTTCAAACAAAAAGATGGTGAATCCCTCTATGAAGCTTGGGAAAGATACAAGCAGCTGACCAAAAGATGTCCATCTGACATGTTTTCAGAATGGACCATATTAGATATATTCTATTATGGTCTATCTGAATTTTCAAAAATGTCATTGGACCACTCTGCAGGTGGATCTATTCACCTGAAGAAAACGCCTGAAGAGGCTCAAGAACTCATTGACATGGTTGCAAACAACCAATTCATGTACACTTCTGAGAGGAATTCCGTGAATAATGGGATACCTCAGAAGAAAGGAGTTCTTGAAATAGATGCTCTGAATGCCATATTGGCTCAGAACAAAGTGTTGACTCAACAGGTCAACATGATCTCTCAAAATCTGAATGGATGGCAACATGCATCCAACAGTACTAGAGAGGCAGCTTCTGAAGAAGCTTATGATCCTGAGAACCCTGCCATGGCAGAGGTTAATTACATGGGTGAACCTTATGGAAACACCTATAACTCATCATGGAGAAATCATCCAAATTTCTCATGGAAGGATCAACAAAAGCCTCAACAAGGCTTTAACAATGGTGGACGCAATAGGCTGGGCAATAGCAAGCCATATCCATTATCTTCTCAGCAACAGACAGAGAATTCTGAACAAAACACTTCTAATTTAGCCAATATAGTCTCTGATCTGTCAAAGGCCACTTTCAGTTTCATGAGTGAAACAAGATCCTCCATTAGAAATCTGGAGGCACAAGTGGGCCAGCTGAGTAAGAAAGTCATTGAAACTCCTCCCAGTATTCTCCCAAGCAATACAGAAGAGAACCCAAAAGGAGAGTGCAAGGCCATTGATATACTCAACATGGCCGAATGCACAAAGGAGGAGGAGGACGAAAATCCTAGTGAGGAAGACCTCCTGGGACATCCCTCAAGCAAGAAGGAGTTTTCTATTAAGGACCCAAAGGAATCTGAGGCTCATATAGAAACCATAGAGATTCCATTAAATCTCCTTCTGCCATTCATGAGCTCTAAAGACTATTCTTCCTCTGAAGAGGATGAAGATGTGACTGGAGAGCAAGTTGCTCAATATTTAGGAGCTATCATGAAGCTGAATGCCAAGTTGTTTGGTAATGAGACTTGGGAAAGTAAACCTCCTTTGCTCATTGGTGAACTGGATACCTGGATTCAGCAAATTTTACCTCAAAAGAGACAAGATCCTGGCAAGTTCTTAATACCTTGTACCATAGGCACCACGACCTTTGAAAAAGCTCTATGTGATCTGGGGTCAGGGATAAATCTTATGCCACTCTCTGTAATGGAGAAGCTGGGGATCATTGAGGTACAACCTGCCTTGTTCTCATTACAATTGGCAGACAAGTCA
The DNA here is from genome assembly GCF_014773155.1 of Arachis stenosperma. NCBI lineage: Eukaryota > Viridiplantae > Streptophyta > Magnoliopsida > Fabales > Fabaceae > Arachis > Arachis stenosperma. The sequence continues at coordinate 25,175,346 of NC_080383.1, read as the reverse complement.
TTGAGACAAGCTTATGGAATAATAGAGGACGTGTTAGTAAAGGTTGAAGGCCTTTACATTCCCGCTGATTTCATAATCTTAGACACTAAGAAGGAAGAGGATGATTGCATCATCCTTGGAAGACCTTTCCTAGCCACAGCAGGAGCTGTGATAGATGTCAACAGAGGTGAATTAGTCCTTCAATTGAATGGGGACTACCTTGTGTTTAAGGCACATGGCCATCCCTCTATGACAAAAGAGAGTAAGCATGAAGAGCTTCTCTCAGTTCAGAGTCAAGAAGAGCCCCCACAGTCAAACTCTAAGTTTGGTGTTGGGAGGCCACAACCAAACTCTAAGTTTGGTGTTGGTGCGCGAAATTGTGAACAATACTTTTCACAACTCTCATAATCCCCGGTAATGAACCCCAAAAACTTGCTGTTCAATACCATGGCATAAACACAACTTCGCACAACTAACCAGCAAGTGCACTGGGTCGTCCAAGTAATAAACCTTACGCGAGTAAGGGTCGATCCCACGGAGATTGTTGGTATAAAGCAAGCTATGGTCATCTTGTAAATCTTAGTCAGGCAAACTCAAATGGATATGGTGATATACGAATAAAACATAAAGATAAAGATAGAGATACTTATGTAATTCATTGGTGGGAATTTCAGATAAGCGCATGAAGATGCTGTGTCCCTTCCGTCTCTCTGCTTTCCTACTGTCTTCATCCAATCCTTCTTACTCCTTTCCATGGCAAGCTTATGCAAGGGTTTCACCGTTGTCAGTGGCTACCTCCCATCCTCTCAGTGGAAATGTTCAACGCACCCTGTCACGGCACGGCTATCCATCTGTCGGTTCTCAATCAGGCCGGAATAGAATCCAGTGATTCTTTTGCGTCTGTCACTAACGCCCCACCTTCAGGAGTTTGAAGCACGTCACAGTCATTCAATCATTGAATCCTACTCAGAATACCACAGACAAGGTTAGACCTTCCGGATTCTCTTGAATGCCGCCATCAGTTCTAGCCTATACCACAAAGACTCTGATCTCACGGAATGGCTGGCTCGGTTGTCAGCCGAGCGCTCGGTTGTCAGGCGATCAACCATGTATCGTGTATCAGGAATCCAAGAGATATTCACCCAATCTAAGGTAGAACGGAGGTGGTTGTCAGACACACGTTCATAGGTGAGAATGATGATGAGTGTCACGGATCATCACATTCATCAAGTTGAAGAACAAGTGATATCTTAGAACAAGAACAAGCGGAATTGAATAGAAGAACAATAGTAATTGCATTAATACTCGAGGTACAGCAAAGCTCCACACCTTAATCTATGGTGTGTAGAAACTCCACCGTTGAAAATACATAAGAACAAGGTCTAGGCATGGCCGAATGGCCAGCCTCTCAATGATCTAAGATAGCCTAAGAACAAAGATAGCTACCAAGATCTCTAAATACAATAGTAAAAGGTCCTACTTATAGAGAACTAGTAGCCTAAGTTTACAGAGATGAGTAAATGACATAAAAATCTACTTCCGGGCCCACTTGGTGTGTGCTTGGGCTGAGCAATGAAGCATTTTCGTGTAGAGACTCTTCTTGGAGTTAAACGCCAGCTTTTGTGCCAGTTTGGGCGTTTAACTCCTATTTTGGTGCCAGTTCCGGCGTTTAACGCTGGAAATTCTGAAGGTGACTTTGAACGCCAGTTTGGGCCATCAAATCTTGGGCAAAGTATGGACTATCATATATTGCTGGAAAGCCCAGGATGTCTACTTTCCAACGCCGTTGAGAGCGCGCCAATTGGGCTTCTGTAGCTCCAGAAAATCCACTTTGAGTGCATGGAGGTCAGAATCCAACAGCATCTGCAGTCCTTTTCAGTCTCTGAATCAGATTTTTGCTCAGGTCCCTCAATTTCAGCCAGAAAATACCTGAAATCACAGAAAAACACACAAACTCATAGTAAAGTCCAGAAAAGTGAATTTTAACTAAAAACTAATAAAAATATACTAAAAACTCAACCAAATATACTAAAAACATACTAAAAACAATGCCAAAAAGCGTACAAATTATCCGCTCATCACAACACCAAACTTAAATTGTTGCTTGTCCTCAAGCAACTGAAAATCAAATAAGATAAAAAGAAGAGAATATACTATAGACTCCAAATTATCAATGAAACTTAGCTCCAAATTAGATGAGCGGGACTAGTAGCTTTTTGCCTCCGAACAGTTTTGGCATCTCACTTTATCCTTTGAAATTCAGAATGATTGGCTTCTTTAGGAACTCAGAATCCAGATAGTGTTATTGATTCTCCTAGTTAAGTATGATGATTCTTGAACACAGCTACTTATTGAGTCTTGGCCGTGGCCCAAAGCACTCTGTCTTCCAGTATTACCACCGGATACATTCATGCCACAGACACATAATTGGGTGAACCTTTTCAGATTGTGACTCAGCTTTGCTAAAGTCCCTAATTAGAGGTGTCCAGGGTTCTTAAGCACACTCTTTTTGCCTTGGATCACAACTTTATTTCTTTCTTTTTCTTTTCTTTTTCTTTCTCTCTTTTTTTTTCTTTTTTCGTCTTTCGCTTTCTCTTTTTTTTTTGTATTCACTGCTTTTTCTTGCTTCAATAATCATTTTTATAATTTTTCAGACCCTCAGTAACATGTCTCCTTTTTCATCATTCTTTCAAGAGCCAACATTCATGAATCACAAATTCAAAAGACATATGCACTGTTCAAGCATACATTCAGAAAACAAAAAGTATTGCCACCACATCAAACTAATTAAGCTAGTTTTAAAGATGAATTCGAAATCCTGTACTTCTTGTTCTTTTGTGATTAAAAACAGTTTTCATTTAAGAAAGGTGATGGATTCATAGGACATTCATAACTTTAAGGCATAGACACTTAAGACACTAATGATCATAAGACACAAACATGGATAAACATAAGCATGAAAATTCGAAAAACAAGAAAATAAAGAACAAGGAGATTAAAGAACGGGTCCACCTTAGTGATGGCGGCTTGTTCTTCCTCTTGAAGATCTTATGGAGTGCTTGAGCTCCTCAATGTCTCTTCCTTGTCTTTGTTGCTCCTCTCTCATGATTCTTTGATCTTCTCTAATTTCATGGAGGAGGATGGAATGTTCTTGGTGCTCCACCCTTAGTTGTCCCATGTTGGAACTCAATTCTCCTAGGGAGGTGTTCAGTTGCTCCCAATAGTCTTGTGGAGGAAAGTGCATCCCTTGAGGCATCTCAGGGATCTCATGATGAGAGGGGTCACTTGTTTGCTCCATCCTTTTCTTAGTGATGGGCTTATCCTCATCAATGGGGGTGTCTCCTTCTATGTCAACTCCAACTGAATAACAGAGGTGACAAATGAGGTGAGGAAAGGCTAACCTTGCCAAGGTGGAGGACTTGTCCGCCACCTTATAGAGTTCTTGGGCTATAATCTCATGAACTTCCACTTCTTCTCCAATCATGATGCTATGAATCATGATGGCCCGGTCTAGAGTAACTTCGGACCGGTTGCTAGTGGGAATGATTGAGCGTTGGATAAACTCCAACCATCCTCTAGCCACGGGCTTGAGGTCATGCCTTCTTAGTTGAACCGGCTTCCCTCTTGAATCTCTCTTCCATTGGGTGCCCTCTTCACAAATGTCAGTGAGGACTTGGTCCAACCTTTGATCAAAGTTGACCCTTCTAGTGTAAGGATGTTCATCTCCTTGCATCATAGGCAAGTTGAATGCCAACCTTACATTTTCCGGACTAAAATCCAAGTATTTTCCCCGAACCATAGTAAGCCAATTCTTTGGATCCGGGTTCACACTTTGATCATGGTTCTTGGTGATCCATGCATTGGCATAGAACTCTTGAACCATTAAGATTCCGACTTGTTGAATGGGGTTGGTAAGAACTTCCCAACCTCTTCTTCGGATCTCATGTCGGATCTCCGGATATTCACTCTTTTTGAGTGAAAAAGGGACCTCGGGGATCACCTTCTTCAAGGCCACAACTTCATAGAAGTGGTCTTGATGCACCCTTGAGATGAATCTCTCCATCTCCCAGGACTCGGAGGTAGAAGCTTTTGCCTTCCCTTTCCTCTTTCTAGAGGTTTCTCCGGCCTTGGATGCCATAAATGGTTATGGAAAAATAAAAAGCAATGCTTTTACCACACCAAACTTAAAAGGTTTTCTCGTCCTCGAGCAAAAGAAGAAAGAAGAGAGTAGAAGAAGAAGAAATGAGAAAGAAGGGAATGGCTTAGTGTTCGGCCAAAAAGGGGAAGAAGTGGTGTTTAGGTTGTGGGAAAATGAAGGAGTGAAGATGGGTATATATAGGAGTGGGGGAAGGGTTATGGTTCGGCGATGGGAGGGTGAGTTTGGGAGGGAAAGTGGTTTGAATTTGAAGGGTGAGGTAGGTGGGGTTTTATGAAGGATGGATGTGAGTGGTGAAGAGAAAGATGGGATTTGATAGGTGAAGGGTTTTTGGGGAAGAGGTGTTGAGGTGATTGGTGAAGAAGAGAGAGAGTGGTGGGGTAGGTGGGGATCCTGTGGGGTCCACAGATCCTAAGGTGTCAAGGAAAAGTCATCCCTGCACCAAATGGCATGCAAAATTGCGTTTTTAGCCAATTCTGGCGTTAAACGCCGGGCTGGTGCCCATTTCTGGCGTTTAACGCCAAGTTCTTGCCCTTTTCTGGCGTTTAACGCCAGTCTGGTGCCCCTTTCTGGCGTTAAACGCCCAGAATGGTGCCAGACTGGGCGTTAAACGCCCAACAGCTAGCCTTACTGGCGTTTAAACGCCAGCACGCTCTCCTCCAGGGTGTGCTGTTTTTCTTTCTGCTTTTCATTCTGTTTTTGCTTTTTCAATTGATTTTGTGACTTCTCATGATCATCAACCTACAAAATAAAATAACAAAGGAAAATATATAAAATATAACATTGGGTTGCCTCCCAACAAGCGCTTCTTTAATGTCAGTAGCTTGACAGAGGGCTCTCATGGAGCCTCACAGATGCTCAGAGAAATGTTGGAACCTCCCAACACCAAACTTAGAGTTTGAGTGTGGGGGTTCAACACCAAACTTAGAAGTTAGTTGTGGCCTCCCAACACCAAACTTAGAGTTTGACTGTGGGGGCTCTGTTTGGCTCTGTTTTGAGAGGAGCTCTTCATGCTTCCTCTCCATGGTGACAGAGGGATATCCTTGAGCCTTAAACACAAAGGATTCTTCATTCACTTGAATGATCAGTTCACCTCCATCAACATCAATCACAGCCTTTGCTGTGGCTAGGAAGGGTCTGCCAAGGATGATAGATTCATCCATGCACTTCCCAGTCTCTAGGACTATGAAATCAGCAGGGATGTAATGGTCTTCAATCTTTACCAGAACATCCTCTACAAGTCCATAAGCTTGTTTTCTTGAATTGTCTGCCATTTCTAGTGAGATTCTTGCAGCTTGTACCTCAAAGATCCCTAGCTTCTCCATTACAGAAAGAGGCATGAGGTTTACACTTGACCCTAAGTCACACAGAGCCTTCTTGAAGGTCAATGTGCCTATGGTACAAGGTATGGAGAACTTCCCAGGGTCCTGCCTCTTTTGGGGTAATTTCTGCCTAGACAAGTCATCTAGTTCTTTGGTGAGCAAAGGAGGTTCGTTCTCCCAAGCCTCATTTCCAAATAACTTGTCATTTACCTTCATGATTGCTTCAAGGTATTTAGCAACTTGCTCTTCAGTGACATACTCTTCCTCTTCAGAAGAAGAATACTCATCAGAACTCATGAAAGGCAGAAGTAAGTCCAATGGAATCTCTATGGTCTCATTTTGAGCCTCAGATTCCCATGGTTCCTCATTAGGGAACTCATTGGAGGCTAGTGCACGCCCATTGAGGTCTTCCTCAGTGGCGTTCACTTCCTCTCCTTCCTCTCCAAATTCGGCCATGTTGATGGCCTTGCACTCTCCTTTTGGATTTTCTTCTGTATTGCTTGGAAGAGTACTAGGAGGGAGTTCAGTAATTTTCTTGCTCAGCTGTCCCACTTGTGCCTCTAAATTCCTAATGGAGGACCTTGTTTCAGTCATGAAACTTTGAGTGGTTTTGATTAGATCAGAGACCATGGTTGCTAAGTCAGAGTTACTCTGCTTAGAACTCTCTGTCTGTTGCTGAGAAGATGATGGAAAAGGCTTGCTATTGCTAAACCTGTTTCTTCCACCATTATTGTTGTTGAAACCTTGTTGAGGTCTCTGTTGATCCTTCCATGAGAAATTTGGGTGATTTCTCCATGAAGAATTATAGGTGTTTCCATAGGGTTCTCCCATGTAATTCACCTCTTCCATTGAAGGGTTCTCAGGATCATAAGCTTCTTCTTCAGATGAAGCATCCTTAGTACTGCTTGGTGCATTTTGCATTCCAGACAGACTTTGAGAAATCATATTGACTTGTTGAGTCAATATCTTGTTCTGAGCCAGAATGGCATTCAGAGTATCAATCTCAAGAACTCCTTTCTTCTGATTAGTCCCATTGTTCACAGGATTCCTTTCAGAAGTGTACATGAATTGGTTATTTGCAACCATTTCAATTAGTTCTTGAGCTTCTGTAGGCGTCTTCTTCAGATGAAGAGATCCTCCAGCAGAGCTATCCAAAGACATCTTGGATAGTTCAGAGAGACCATCATAGAAAATACCTATGATGCTCCATTCAGAAAGCATGTCAGAAGGACATTTTCTGATCAATTGTTTGTATCTTTCCCAAGCTTCATAGAGGGATTCTCCTTCCTTCTGTCTGAAGGTTTGGACTTCCACTCTAAGCTTACTCAATTTTTGAGGTGAAAAGAACTTTGCCAAGAAGGCATTGACTAGCTTTTCCCAAGAGTTCAGGCTTTCTTTAGGTTGTGAATCCAACCATGTCCTAGCTCTGTCTCTTACAGCAAAAGGGAATAACATCAGTCTGTAGACCTCAGGGTCAACCCCATTAGTCTTGACAGTGTCACAGATTTACAAGAATTCAGCTAAGAACTGATGAGGATCTTCCAATGGAAGTCCATGGAACTTGCAATTCTGTTGCATTAGAGAAACTAATTGAGGCTTAAGCTCAAAGTTGTTTGCTCCAATGGCAGGGATAGAGATGCTTCTCCCATAGAAGTCGGGAGTAGGTGCAGTAAAGTCACCAAGCACCTTCCTTGCATTGTTGGCATTGTTGTTGTTTTCGGCTGCCATGGGTTCTTCTTCTTTGAAGATTTCTGTTAGGTCCTCTACAGAGAGTTGTGCCTTAGCTTCTCTTAGCTTTCGCTTCAAGATCCTTTCAGGTTCAGGATCAGCTTCAACAAGAATGCTTTTGTCTTTGTTCCTGCTCATATGAAAGAGAAGAGAACAAGAAAATGTGGAATCCTCTATGTCACAGTATAGAGATTCCTTGAGGTGTCAGAGAAGAAGAAAAATAGAAGGAAGAAGGAGAAGAATTCGAACTTAGTCAGATAGAGTTCGAATTGTGCATTGAGGAGGAGTGGTGCTCCATAAATAGAAGGATGTGAGAAGAGAGGAGGAAATTTTTCGAAAATTAATTAAAAAGATTTTAAAAGCATTTTGAAAAACTTTAATTTGATTTTCGAAAATCAAGAGTGAGAAAGGGATCAAGTAATTTTTGAAAAAGATTTTGAAATTAGAAATAAAAAAGATATGATTGAAAACTGTTTTGAAAAAGATGTGATTGAAAAGATATGATTGAGAAGATATGATTTGAAAATAATTTTAAAAAGATTTGATTTTAAAAATTAATGACTTGCCTAACAAGAAAAGATATGATTCAAACATTAAACCTTTCTCCACAGAAAAGGCAACATACTTGAAATGTTCAATCGAATCATTAATTGTTAGCAAGTATCTTTGAAAAAGGAAAGAAATTGATTTTGAAAACATTTGATTGAAAAGATATGATTTGAAAAAGATTTGATTTTGAAAAACTTTGAAAACTTGAAAAAAATTGATTTGAAAACAAAATCCTCCCCCTTGTGCCATCCTGGCGTTAAACGCCCAGAATGGTGCACATTCTGGCGTTTAACGCCCAATGCACTACCTTTTTGGGCATTAAACGCCCAACCAGGCACCCTGGCTGGCGTTTAAACGCCAATCTGTCCTTCTTCACTGGGCGTTTTGAATGCCCAGCTTTTTCTGTGTAATTCCTCTGCTGCATGTTCTGAATCTTCAGTTCCCTGTACTATTGACTTGAAAATAGAACCAAGATCAAATAAACAATGCATGCAAGACACCAAACTTAAAATGAGACATTAGACTTAAACAAGAAACATAAAATATTTTTGGTTTTTTTTTTATGATTTTGTAATTTTTTTTTGGATTTTTCGAAAATTAAGTGAAAAAAAAAATAAAGGTATCAAAATTCTTAATGAGAATTCCAGGAATCATGCAATGTTAGTCTAAAGCTTCAGTCTAAAGGAATTAGACATGAATAGCCAAGCTTCAGCAGGACATTGCATTCAAGAGCTAAATTGATGATAATCAATCAGCTTTGGTGATGATAAGAACATCACCTTGAAACACTAGAATTCATTCTTAAGAACTCTGAAAAATACCTAATCTAAGCAACAAGATGAACCGTCAGTTGTCCATACTCGAACAATCCCCGGCAACGGCGCCAAAAACTTGGTGCGCGAAATTGTGAACAATACTTTTCACAACTCTCATAATCCCCGGTAATGAACCCCAAAAACTTGGTGTTCAATACCATGGCATAAACACAACTTCGCACAACTAAGCAGCAAGTGCACTGGGTCGTCCAAGTAATAAACCTTACGCGAGTAAGGGTCGATCCCATGGAGATTGTTGGTATGAAGCAAGCTATGGTCATCTTGTAAATCTTAGTCAGGCAAACTCAAATGGATATGGTGATATACGAATAAAACATAAAGATAAAGATAGAGATACTTATGTAATTCATTGGTGGAAATTTCAGATAAGCGCATGAAGATGCTGTGTCCCTTCCGTCTCTCTGCTTTCCTACTGTCTTCATCCAATCCTTCTTACTCCTTTCCATGGCAAGCTTATGCAAGGGTTTCACCGTTGTCAGTGGCTACCTCCCATCCTCTCAATGGAAATGTTCAACGCACCCTGTCACGGCACGGCTATCCATCTGTCGGTTCTCAATCAGGCCGGAATAGAATCCAGTGATTCTTTTGCGTCTGTCACTAACGCCCCGCCTTTAGGAGTTTGAAGCACGTCACAGTCATTCAATCATTGAATCCTACTCAGAATACCACAGACAAGGTTAGACCTTCCGGATTCTCTTGAATGCCGCTATCAGTTCTAGCCTATACCACGAAGACTCTGATCTCACGGAATGGCTGGCTCGGTTGTCAGGCGATCAACCATGCATCGTGTATCAGGAATCCAAGAGATATTCACCCAATCTAAGGTAGAACGGAGGTGGTTGTCAGGCACACGTTCATAGGTGAGAATGATGATGAGTGTCACGGATCATCACATTCATCAAGTTGAAGAACAAGTGATATCTTAGAACAAGAACAAGCGGAATTGAATAGAAGAACAATAGTAATTGCATTAATACTCGAGGTACAGCAGAGCTCCACACCTTAATCTATGGTGTGTAGAAACTCCACCGTTGAAAATACATAAGAACAAGGTCTAGGCATGGCCGAATGGCCAGCCTCTCAATGATCTAAGATAGCCTAAGAACAAAGATAGCTACCAAGATCTCTAAATACAATAGTAAAAGGTCCTACTTATAGAGAACTAGTAGCCTAAGTTTACAGAGATGAGTAAATGACATAAAAATCCACTTCCGGGCCCACTTGGTGTGTGCTTGGGCTGAGCAATGAAGCATTTTCGTGTAGAGACTCTTCTTGGAGTTAAACGCCAGCTTTTGTGCCAGTTTGGGCGTTTAACTCCCATTTTGGTGCCAGTTCCGGCGTTTAACGCTGGAAATTCTGAAGGTGACTTTGAACGCCAGTTTGGGCCATCAAATCTTGGGCAAAGTATGGACTATCATATATTGCTGGAAAGCCCAGAATGTCTACTTTCCAACGCCGTTGAGAGCGCGCCAATTGGGCTTCTGTAGCTCCAGAAAATCCACTTCGAGTGCATGGAGGTCAGAATCCAACAGCATCTGCAGTCCTTTTCAGTCTCTGAATCAGATTTTTGCTCAGGTCCCTCAATTTCAGCCAGAAAATACCGGAAATCACAGAAAAATACACAAACTCATAGTAAAGTCCAGAAAAGTGAATTTTAACTAAAAACTAATAAAAATATACTAAAAACTCAACCAAATATACTAAAAATATACTAAAAACAATGCCAAAAAGCGTACAAATTATCTGCTCATCAGGTGTTAAGACCCCATATCCAAACTCTAAGTTTGGTGTTGGGACTATACAACATTGACCTGATCACCTTGTGGCTCCATGAGAGCCACTGTCAAGCTATTGACATTAAAGAAGCGCTTGTTGGGAGGCAACCCAATTTTATTTATCTAATTTTTATTTTATTTTATTGTTATTTTGTGTTTTATTAGGTACATGATCATGAGGAGTCATGAAAAAATCATAAAAATTAAAAACAGAATCAAAAACAGCAGAAGAAAAAAATTCGCACCCTGGAGGACGCACAGGCTGGCGTTCAACGCCAGTAAGATGCATCTGGCCGGCGTTCAACGCCAGAACAGAGCATCATTCTGGCGCTGAACGCCAGAAACAAGCAACATTCTGGCGCTGAATGCCAGGAATGTGCCTAGAGGAGAAAAGCTGGCGCTGAACGCCAGTAACAAGCATGAAACTGGCGTTCAACGCCAGAAACATGCTTTACATGGGCGTTGAACGCCCAGAATGTGCACCACACGGCGTTTAAATGCCAGAATGGTGTGCAAAGGCATTTTACATGCCTATTTGGTGCAGGGATGGAATTCCTTGACACCTCAGGACCTGTGGACCCCACAGGACCACCTCAGGATCTGTGGACCCCACAGGATCCCCACCTAACATATTCCTACCTTACCTCCTAATCCTAGTTTTTGTGATGACTATTCCCCATGTCACACTTCCCAACACTCTTCACCAATCACCTCAATTCCTCTTCCCAATCACCCCCTTCACCACTCACATCCATCCACTCTTCCCCATAAACCCCACCTACCTTCAAAAATTTAAAACCATTTTCCCACCCATTCCCACCCTACATGGCCGAACATACACTCCCCCCTCTCCCTATCAATACCCTTCCATTCTATTTCATTTTCACACAACACAACCCTCTCTTCTTCACCTTGGCCGAACCTACCTCTCTCCCTCTCTACCATATTCTCTTCTTCTTCTTCTTCTCTTCTTTCTTTTATTGCTCGAGGACGAGCAATATTTTAAGTTTGGTGTGGTAAAAGCATAAGCCTTTTTGTTTTTCCATTACCATCAATGGCACCTAAGGCCGGAGTATCCTCTAGAAAAGGAAAAGGGAAGACAAAAGCTTCCACCTCCGAGTCATGGAAGATGGAAAGATTCATCTCCAAGAGCCATCAAGACCACTTCTATGATGTTGTGGCAAAGAAGAAGGTGATCCCCGAGGTCCCTTTCAAGCTCAAAAAGAATGAGTATCCGGAGATCCGACATGAAATCCAAAGAAGAGGTTGGGAAGTCCTAACCAACCCCATGCAACAAGTCGGAATCTTAATGGTTCAAGAGTTCTATGCCAACGCATGGATCACTAGGAACCATGATCAAAGTATGAACCCGAGTCTAAAGAATTATCTCACAATGGTTCGGGGGAAATACTTAGATTTTAGTCCGGAAAATGTGAGGTTGGCGTTTCACTTGCCTATGATGCAAGGAGATGAACGCCCCTACACTAGAAGGGTCAACTTTAATCAAAGGTTGGACCAAGTCCTTATGGACATATGTGTGGAAGGAGCTCAGTGGAGAAGAGACTCCAAAGGCAAGCCAGTTCAACTAAGAAGACTGGATCTCAAGCCTGTGGCTAGAGGATGGTTGGAGTTCATTCAACGCTCCATCATTCCTACTAGCAACCGATCTGAAGTTACTGTGGATCGGGCCATCATGATTCATGGCATCATGATTGGAGAGGAAGTAGAAGTTCATGAGGTCATCTCCAATGAAATCTACAAAATAGCCGACAAGCCCTCACCCATGGCAAGGCTAGCTTTTCCTCACCTTATTTGCCATCTGTGTTACTCAGCTGGAGTCATCATAGAAGGAGACATCCTCATTGAAGAGGATAGGCCCATCACCAAGAAGAGGATGGAGCAAGCAAGAGAGACCCTTCACGATCTTCAAGAGATGCATGAAGAAGCTCATCATCAAGAAATCCCTGAGATGCCTCAAGGGATGCACTTTCCTTCTAACAACTATTGGGAACAACTCAACACCTCCTTAGAAGATTTGAGCCACAATGTGAAACAATTAAGGGTGGAACATCATGAGCACTCCATCATTCTCCAAGAAATAAGAGAAGATCAAAAAGCAATGAGGGAGGAGCAACAAAGGCAAGGAAGGGACATAGAAGAGCTTAAGAACATCATTGGTCCTTCAAGAAGAAGACGCCACTAAGGTGGACTCATTCCTTGTTCTTATTTCTCTATTTTTCGATTTTTTATGTTATATGTCTATTTATGTTTTGTGTCTCTACTTCATGATCATTAGTATGTAGTAACTATGTCTTAAAGCTATGAATAAATTCCATTAATCCTTCACCTCTCTTAAAAGAAAAATGTTTTAATTCAAAAGAACAAGAAGTACATGAATTTCGAATTTATCCTTGAATTTAGTTTAATTATATTGATGTGGTGACAATACTTTTGTTTTCTGAATGAATGCTTGAACACTGCATATGTCTTTTGATCTTGTTGTTTATGAATGTTAAAATTGTTGGCTCTTGAAAGAATTATGAACAAGGAGAAATGTTATTGACAATCTGAAAAATCATGAAATTGATTCTTGAAGCAAGAAAAAGCAGTGAATAGCAAAAGCTTGCGAAAAAAAAGTGGCGAAAAAAAAATAGAAAGAAAAAGAAAAAGCAAGCAGAAAAAGCCAATAGCCCTTAAAACCAAAAGGCAAGGGTAAAAAGGATCCAAGGCTTTGAGCATCAATGGATAGGAGGGCCCAAGGAAATAAAATCCAGGCCTAAGCGGCTAAATCAAGCTGTCCCTAACCATGTGCTTGTGTCATGAAGGTCCAAGTGAAAAGCTTGAGACTGAGTGGTTAAAGTCGTGATCCAAAGTAAAAAGAGTGTGCTTAAGAGCTCTGGACACCTCTAACTGGGGACTCTAGCAAAGCTGAGTCACAATCTGAAAAGGTTCACCCAGTTATGTGTCTGTGGCATTTATGTATCCGGTGGTAATACTGGAAAACAAAGTGCTTAGGGCCACGGCCAAGACACATAAGTAGCTGTGTTCAAGAATCAACATATTAACTAGGAGAATCAATAACACTATCCGAAATTCTAAGTTCCTAGAGAAGCCAATCATTCAAAACTTCAAAGGAAAAAGTGAGATACCAAAACTGTTCAGAGGCAAAAAGCTACAAGTCCCGCTCATATAATTAGAACTAATATTCATTGATATTCCGAATTTATAGTATATTCTCTTCTTTTTATCCTATTTGATTTTCAGTTGCTTGGGGACAAGCAACTATTTAAGTTTGGTGTTGTGATGAGCGGATAATTTATACGCTTTTTGGCATTGTTTTTAGGTAGTTTTTAGTAAGTTCAAGCTACTTTTAGGGATGTTTTCATTAGTTTTTTATGTTAAATTCACATTTCTGGACTTTACTATGAGTTTGTGTGTTTTTCTGTGATTTCAGGTAATTTCTGGCTGAAATTGAGGGACTTGAGCAAAACTTTGAAAAAGGCTGACAAAAGGACTGCTGATGCTGTTGGAATCTGACCTCCCTGCACTCAAAATGAATTTTCTGGAGCTACAGAACTTCAAATGGCGCGATCTCAACGGCGTTGGAAATTATACATCCAGAGCTTTCCAGCAATATATAATAGTCCATACTTTATTCGGAAATTGACGACGTAACTTGGCGTTGAACGCCAAGTACGTGCTGCTGTCTGGAGTTAAATGCCAGAAACACGTCATGATCCGGAGTTGAACGCCCAAAACACGTCATAACTTGGAGTTTAACTCCAATAAAAGCCTCAGCTCGTGGATAGATCAAGCTCAGCCCAAACATACACCAAGTGGGCCCCGGAAGTGGATTTATGCATCAATTACTTACTCATGTAAACCCTAGGAGTTAGTTTATTATAAATAGAACTTTTTGCTATTGTATTAGACGTCTTAGACCAGATCCTGGATTGTAATTTGAATCCTGTGATCACGTTTTGGGGGCTGGCCATTCGGCCATGCCTGAACCTTTCACTTATGTATTTTCAACGGTGGAGTTTCTGCACACCATAGATTAAGGGTGTGGAGCTCTGCTGTACCTCAAGTTTCAATACAATTACTATTACTTTCTATTCAATTCTCTTTTATTCTTATTCCAAGATATACGTTGCACAACACTTTGATGAATGTGATGATCCGTGACACTCATCATCATTCTCACTTATGAACGCGCGTGATTGACAACCACTTCCGTTCTACTTTAGGCCGGGCGCATATCTCTTAGATTCCCCAACAAAATCTTCGTGGTATAAGCTAGATAGATGGCGGCATTCATGGGGATCCGGAAAGTCTAACCTTGTCTGTGGTATTCCGAGTAGGATTCCGGGATTGAATGACTGTGACGAGCTTCAAACTCCTGAAGGCTAGGCGTTAGTGACAAACGCAAAAGAATCAATGGATTCTACTCCAACCTGATTGAGAACCGACAGATGATTAGCCGTGCTGTGACAGAGCATTTGGACCATTTTCACTGAGAGGATGGGATGTAGCTATCAACAAGGGTGATGCCTCCAGACGATTAGCCGTGCAGTGACAGTGCATAGGACCATTTTCCCGAGAGGATTAAAAGTAGCCATTGATGATGGTGATGCCCTACATACAGCTTGCCATGGAAAGGAGTAAGAAGGATTGGAAGTGTGAGTAGTGAAGTAGAGTTTCAAGAGGAGCACAGCATCTCCATACGCCTATCTGAAATTCCCACTCTTGATTTACATAAGTATTTCTATCCCTTTTTATTTTCCATTTATTATTAATTTTCGAAATCCATAAACCAATTTAATCTGCCTAACTGAGATTTACAAGGTGACCATAGCTTGCTTCATACCAACAATCTCTGTGGGATCGACCCTTACTCGCGTAAGGTTTATTACTTGGACGACCCAGTACACTTGCTGGTTAGTTGAACGGAGTTGTGAATTCCAATAGAGCCAATTATTAAATTTCATACAAGTACAAAGAGCATGTGATCACAATTTCGTCCACCAGGCATATTGGTTTCAGTCACCGTTGCCGGAGTCGAGTCGCCACAGCCGCTGGAGGTGGCTGCCGGGGCTACCGCCCAACCGGTTCAGAGGCTACTGCGGTTCAGTTCAACGGTTCTTTCTTAGTTTCAGTAAGTATTTATGTTTCGAAATGTCCTGCGTTAGTGTCCCGTACGTGTATTAAAGCCTTTACGGTATTAATGTTCTTAGAATTTAGTAACTAAGGTTGCTTGTTGTAATTTAAAGCTGTTTATGCTACTGTGAAAACGTGTGGGGCTGTGCCTTGAAGTTGCCTCTGGTTTCGGGCTGAGGCGGAAAGGACTATGTGACGCGTTTGGGTTATGGTTATGCGTTTTGAGGTAGGGGCGCTTTCCAAAAACTATGTTTTATGTATTGGAATTATTACATATGGATACTGATGTGAGATAATAAATTTGGTGATTGTATCAGCCTTATGTATTAATTGATTGTCTCGAATGATTATGGATGTTTGTTTAGCTGAATTGTTGTGCGGCTTTGTGAGATGTAGTGTTTTGAAGTGATTCTTTAAAAATTTGAAATCTGATTTTTAATCCGTTGAGGATTGATTGAATTGAGTTAATTATTTTGATGATGTGAAAAGTCGAATGCACTTTTGAATTCAGCCTAGTTTACTTTAATTGACTGGGTTTTGACAAATGATTTGTTATTGAGCCGCTTCTTTAAAGCTTTGGAAATGAGTTAAATCGGTTGGTATTGACTTGATTTTTGAAACGGTTTCCTTGAAATACGGAATTGAGATGACTGTTGGATTTGGCTTGCCTTGAACTGATTTTGGATTTTGGGCTATTGAAAAGGATTGTGGAACAGTTTAGTTGGGACCCGAACCGGGTGGCAAAGTCCAAGTTTTAGGTGAGGTGCTGCCGAAATTTCTATAAAATCCGAGTCTTTATTGAAATGTTGTCTGGAAAATGATAAGTTAAAGACTTCTACTGTTTTATTTGAATCATCAATGCAAGAAAAGGATGATTCATGCTTTCAAAATGAGTTAGTAAAGAGGAAATTGTGATTTAGTATTGCTTCTTAAGAAAGACATTGTATCTCTTTCAGGAGAAAGTTATTTGACTTGGGGGTTTCAGTTAAAGAAGTTTCAATGACTTTGAAAGAACCTGAATGTCTATTGACAATTTTCATTTTGAAATGTTTTGAGAAAGGTTTTAAGTACTCTTTGAATTCTGAATTTTTGCAAGACTAAAACAATTTTGAACATTTGAAATGCTTTAGAATTTATCATGGGGATTGAAGTTGGTTTTGCCTAAGTAAAGGAAACAGCTTTGAAAAAAGTAAATGATTACGTGACTCGATTTGGTTTAGATCCTATTTTATTACTCAAATCGGAAAGCCAAGGTTTTAATGATTTTAAATGAATTTGGCGAAATGAGTTATGTTATTCTCCCCTAAAGACATGGGACTCTGCCGAGAAACTTTGTTATAAAATCCCACTATTGGATGGATGATTTTGAATGTTTCAAAAGGAGTCTTTAACTTTCCATGGTTATGGAAGTTTTGGGAAGAGGATGCCGAGAGTGGCGTTGTTTTCAAAGGGGAATTTACCTCGAGTAAAAGTGGCTTTTGAGCCTGAGATGATTTGAGAAATGAGATCTTTAAAGCCAAGGCTGAAAAGAGTTGAAACTTGATTTCAAAGTGAAATGAATTGAGAAAAAGTTATTTATGGCTTAAATGCCGATTTTATGAATTTGATGATGTTGAATGGAGGAAGTGCTGTTTTGTTGTGAGCCGGAATGGTTGTGTATGATTATGAATATTGGCTGGTTTTGGATTGAACCGTGAGCCGGAATGGCTATGTATGATATGAATATTGGCTGGTTCTGGATTGAACCGTGAGCCGGATGGCTGAGATGGATGTTGATCCATGGCTGAGAATGAAGGCATATATGTTAAGATATTGATAATTTGTGATATTGCACTTCCACTATCGGAGATACGAGTTTCCCTGGGAGAAAGCAGTGGCTAGCCACCACGTGCTCCAGGTGGAGACTCGAAGCTCTTTTGACCCTATGTCGTCACGGTGGCCGAGCACTGTGAAATTCCCGGATGAGCTCACCCCCGTGAATATTCACCAGTGAAGGTGATGGATTTGGCATGATTATGATCACGATTATGTTGAGTATAACTCGAGTTGGAGAGACACGACAAAGGGACAGTCCAATGGTTAGCTACCAGGACTTGTCAGGTTGGCTCTATAACCAACAGATGATATCATCAGCCACTAGGATAGGCATGCATCATATGCATCTATGTGACATTGTTTGGGTGTGCATATTGTACTTGGTTTGCCTTTGTGACTATTTGAGATTAACTGCTACTTGTTCTACTTGCTGTAACTGTTTGTTTGTGCTTGAACTTCCTATCTGTGTTTGCAACTGGGACTCTATTAGATTGTGGTGATTGGTTGCTGGATTGGATTGTTTGGGCCTAGGCCCGTGGTTGAATTGAGATGGACTGATGGTTCGTTTCGATTTTGTGTTTCTGGTTTGGAAAAATATGAAAGGCTATTTTGATTCAGCATAGATAAACCTTTTGAAAGACTTTTGAATATTGTTTTAAATGAACAGTTTCCTCTTTCAGAAAAAGATTTCATATTTCTCTTTTATTGTAAACCGTTGATGAGCGGATAATTTATACGCCTTTTGGCATTGTTTTTAGGTAGTTTTTAATAGGTTCTAGTTACTTTTAGGGATGTTTTCATTAGTTTTTATGCTAAATTCACATTTCTGGACTTTACTATGAGTTTGTGTGTTTTTCTATTATTTCAAGTATTTTCTGGCTGAAATTGAGGGACCTGAGCAAAACTCTGATAGGAGGCTGACAAAGGACTGCTGATGCTGTTGGAATCTGACCTCCCTACACTCGAAATGGATTTACTGGAGCTATAGAACTCCAAATGGCGCGCTCTCAACGGCGTTGGAAATTAGACATCCAGAGCTTTCCAGCAATATATAATAGTTCATACTTTATTTGTGATTAGACGATGTAAACTGGCGCTCAACGCCAGTAAGGTGCATCTGGCCGGCGTTCAACGCCAGAACAGAGCACCATTCTGGCGCTGAACGCCAGAAACAAGCAACATCCTGGCGCTGAACGCCAGGAATGTGCCCAGAGAGGAAAAACTGGCACTGAACGCCAGTAACAAGCATGAAACTGGCGTTCAACGCCAGAAACATGCTTTACATGGGCGTTGAACGCCCAAAACGTGCACCAATAGGCGTCTAAACGCTAGAATGGTGCACCAAGGCATTTTACATGCCTATTTGGTGCAAGGATGGAATTCCTTGACACCTCAGAACCTGTAGACCCCACAGGATCACCTCAGGATCTGTGGACCCCACAGGATCTCCACCTACCATATTCCCACCCTACCTCTTAATCCTAATCACACTCTCCTAATCCCCATGTCACACTTCCCAACACCTTTCACCAATCACCTCAATTCCTCTTCCCAATTACCCCCTTCACCACTCACATCCTTCCACTCTTCCCCATACACCCCACCTACCTTCAAATATTTAAAAACAATTTTCCCACCCATTCCCACCCAAATTGGCCGAAACTAAACTCCCCCCTCTCCCTATAAATACCCTTCCATTCTACTTCATTTTCACACAACACAACCCCTTCTTCTCCACTTGGCCGAACCTTCACCTCTCCCTCTCTACTATCTTTTCTTCTTCTTCTTCTTCTCCTCTTTCTTTTTTGCTCGAGGGCGAGCAATATTTTAAGTTTGGTGTGGTAAAAGCATAAGCTTTTTTGTATTTCCATTACCAATGGCACCTAAGGCCGGAGTATCCTCTAGAAAAGGAAAAGGGAAGACAAAAGCTTCCACCTCCGAGTCATGGGAGATGGAAAGATTCATCTCCAAGAGCCATCAAGACCACTTCTATGATGTTGTGGCAAAGAAGAAGGTGATCCCTGTGGTCCCTTTCAAGCTCAAAAAGAATGAGTATCCGGAGATCCGACATGAAATCCAAAGAAGAGGTTGGGAAGTCCTAGCCAACCCCATGCAACAAGTCGGAATCTTAATGGTTCAAGAGTTCTATGCCAATGCATGGATCACTAGGAACCATGATCAAAGTATGAACCCGAGTCCAAAGAATTATCTCACAATGGTTCGGGGAAAATACTTAGATTTTAGTCCGGAAAATGTGAGGTTGGCGTTTCACTTGCCCATGATGCAAGGAGATGAACGTCCCTACACTAGAAGGGTCAACTTTAATCAAAGGTTGGACCAAGTCCTTATGGACATATGTGTGGAAGGAGCTCAGTGGAAGAGAGACTCCAAAGGCAAGCCAGTCCAACTAAGAAGACTGGACCTCAAGCCTGTAGCTAGAGGATGGTTGGAGTTCATTCAACGCTCCATCATTCCTACTAGCAACCGATCTGAAGTTACTGTGGATCAGGGCATCATGATTCATAGCATCATGATTGGAGAGGAAGTAGAAGTTCATGAGGTCATCTCCAATGAAGTCTACAAAATAGCCGACAAGTCCTCACCTATGGCACGGCTAGCTTTCCCTCACCTTATTTGCCATCTATGTTACTCAGCTGGAGTCATCATAGAAGGAGATACCCTCATTGAAGAGGATCAGACCATCACCAAGAAGAGGATGGAGCAAGCAAGAGAAGCCCCTCACGGTTCTCAAGAGATGCATGAGGAAGCTCATCATCAAGAAATCCCTGAGATGCCTCAAGGGATGTACTTTCCTCCCAACAACTATTGGGAGCAACTCAACACCTCCTTAGAAGATTTAAGCCACAATGTGGAACAATTAAGGGTGGAACATCATGAGCACTCCATCATTCTCCAAGAAATAAGGGAAGATCAAAGAGCAATGAGGGAGGAGCAACAAAGGCAAGGAAGGGACATAGACGAGCTTAAGAACATCATTGGTCCTTCAAGAAGAAGACGCCACTAAGGTGGACTCATTCCTTGTTCTTATTTCTTTCTGCTTTTCGGTTTTTAATATTGTGTTTATCTATGTTTTGTGTCTTTATTTCATGATCATTAGTATGTAACCATGCCTTAAAGCTATGAATAAAATCCATTAATCCTTCACCTCTCTTAAATGAAAAATGTTTTAATTCAAAAGAACAAGAAGTACATGAATTTCGAATTTATCCTTGAATTTAGTTTAATTATATTGATGTGGTGACAATACTTTTTGTTTTCTGAATGAATGCTTGAACAGTGCATATATCTTTTGATCTTGTTGTTTATGAATGTTAAAATTGTTGGCTCTTGAAAGAATGATGAACAAAGAGAAATGTTATTGATGATCTGAAAAATCATGAAATTGATTCTTGAAGCAAGAAAAAGCAGTGAAAAAGAAAGCTTGCGAAAAAAAAAGGAGCAGTAGAAAAAGCCAATAGCCCTTAAAACCAAAAGGCAAGGGTAAAAAGGATCCAAGGCTTTGAGCATCAATGGATAGGAGGGCCCAAGGAAATAAAATCCAGGCCTAAGTGGCTAAATCAAGCTGTCCCTAACCATGTGCTTGTGTCATGAAGGTCCAAGTAGAAAGCTTGAGACTGAGTGGTTAAAGTCGTGATCCAAAGCAAAAAAGTGTGCTTAAGAGCTCTGGACACCACTAATTGGGGACTCTAGCAAAGCTGAGTCACAATCTGAAAAGGTTCACCCAGTTATGTGTCTGTGGCATTTATGTATCCGGTGGTAATACTGGAAAACAAAGTGCTTAGGGCCACGGCCAAGACTTAAAAAGTAGCTGTGTTCAAGAATCAACATATTTAACTAGGAGAATCAATAACACTATCTGAAATTCTAAGTTCCTAAGAGACGCCAATCACTCTAAACTTCAAAGGAAAAAGTGAGATGCCAAAACTGTTCAGAAGCAAAAAGCTACAAGTCCCGCTCATCTAATTATAATTAACATTCATTGATATTCTGGAATTTATAGTATATTCTCTTCTTTTTATCCTATTTGATTTTCAGTTGCTTGGGGACAAGCAACAATTTAAGTTTGGTGTTGTGATGAGCGGATAATTTATACGCTTTTTGGCATTATTTTTAGGTAGTTTTTAGTAAGTTCAAGCTACTTTTAGGGATGTTTTCATTAGTTTTTATGTTAAATTCACATTTCTGGACTTTACTATGAGTTTGTGTGTTTTTCTGTGATTTCAGGTAATTTCTGGCTGAAATTGAGGGATTTGAGCAAAACTCTGAAAAAAGGCTGACAAAAGGACTGCTGATGCTGTTGGAATCTGACCTCCCTGCACTCAAAATGGAGTTTCTGGAGCTACAGAACTCCAAATGGCGCGCAATCAACGGCGTTGGAAAGTAGACATCCAGGGCTTTCCAGCAATATATAATAGTCCATACTTTATTCGGAAATTGATGACGTAACTTGGCGTTGAACGCCAAGTACATGCTGCTGTCTGGAGTTAAACGCCAGAAAAACGTCATGATCCGGAGTTGAACGCCCAAAACACGTCATAACTCAGAGTTCAACTCCAAGAGAAGCCTCAGCTCGTGGATAGATCAAGCTCAGCCCAAACATACACCAAGTGGGCCCCGGAAGTGGATTTATGCATCAATTACTTACTCATGTAAACCCTAGGAGCTAGTTTATTATAAATAGAACATTTAATCAATGTATTTGACATCTCTTGACCATTCAGTCTTTTGATCACTTTGGGGGCTGGCCATTCGGCCATGCCTGAATCTTTTACTTATGTATTTTCAACGGTGGAGTTTCTGCACACCATAGATTAAGGGTGTGGAGCTCTGCTGTACCTCAAGTGTTAATGCAATTCTATTTTCTTCCATTCAATTCAACTTGTTCTTATTCCAAGATATACGTTGCACTTAACTTTGATGAATGTGATGATCCGTGACACTCATCATCATTCTCACTTATGAACGCGCGTGATTGACAACCACTTCCGTTCTACCTTAGGCCGGGCGCATATCTCTTAGATTCCCCCAACAGAATCTTCGTGGTATAAGCTAGATAGATGGCGGCATTCATGAGGATCCGGAAAGTCTAACCTTGTCTGTGGTATTCCGAGTAGGATCCTGGGAATCCGGAAAGTCTAACCTTGTCTGTGGTATTCCGAGTAGGATTCCGGTAATGAGTGACTGTGACGTGCTTCAGACTCGCAAGTGCTGGGCGTTAGTGACAGACGCAAAAGAATCAAGGGATTCTATTCCAGCAGGAGCGGGAACCAACCAGTTATTAGTCGTGCTGTGATAGAGCGCGTGAGCGTAGTTTTCACTGCGAGGATGGGATGTAACCTTCGGCCAGTGTGATGCCTCCAGACGATTAGCCATGCGAGTGACAGCGCAGAGGACCATTTTCCAGAGAGGATACAAAGTAGCCATCGTCGAACGGTGAACCCCTATACACAGCTTGCCATGGAAAGGAATAAGAAGGATTGAGTTGAAGCAGTAGGAAAGCAGGCGTTCTTGAGCCATACAGTATCTCCATTCGCTTATCTGAAATATCCACCAATGAATCTGCATAAGTATCCCTTTTATTATTTCTATTTTATTATTAATTTTCGAAACCATAATTCAATTTAATCTGCCTAACTGAGATTTACAAGGTGACCATAGCTTGCTTCATACCAACAATCTCTGTGGGATCGACCCTTACTCGCGTAAGGTTTATTACTTGGACGACCCAGTACACTTGCTGGTTAGTTGAACGGAGTTGTGAACAACTGATGCCACAATAATGATTTCATACAAGTACAAAAGAATATGGATCACAATTTCGCCCACCAATATTCTGAGTAGGATTCCGGGATTGAATGACTGTGACGAGCTTCAAACTCCTGAAGGCTGGGCGTTAGTGACAGACGCAAAAGAATCAAGGGATTCTACTCCAACCTGATTGAGAACCAACAAATGATTAGCCGTGCTGTGACAGAGCATTTGGACCATTTTTACTGAGAGGATGGGATGTAGCCATTGACAACGGTGATGCCCTACATACAGCTTGCCATGGAAAGGAGTAAGAAGGCTTGGATGAATGTAATAAGAAAGTAGAGATTCGGAAGGAACACAGCACCTCCATGCACCTATCTGAAATTCCCACCGTTGAATTACATGAGTAACTTTATCTTTATTTCCTGTTTATTTTATTTTTCTTTTGAATATCTAATCCAATCATATTTGAATCCGCCTGATTGGGATTTACAAGATGACCATAGCTTGCTTCATACCAACAATCTCTGTGGGATCGACCCTTACTCACGTAAGGTTTATTACTTGGACGACCCAGTACACTTGCTGGTTAGTTGTGCGAAGTTGTGAAGTTATGTTTGGACCATGGTATTGCGCACCAGGTTTTGGCGCCATCACCAGGGACAATCAATTTCGAACAACAATTTAAGCATGAGTAACAATTTCGCTCACCAAGTTTTTGGCGCCGTTGGCGGGGATTGTTCGAGTATGGACAACTGACGGTTCATCTTGTTGCTCAGATTAGGTAATTTTCTTTTCGAAAAAATTTTCAAAAATTTTTCAAAATTTTTCTTTTCTTTTTCGTTTTTCTAATAATGTTTTTCGAAAAATAAAAATAATAAAACTACAAAAAAATCATAAAATCATACAAACCAAAAATATTTTGTGTTTCTTGTTTGAGTTGAGTCAATTTTTAAGTTTGGTGTCAATTGCATGTTTTTTAAATTTATGCATTAGTTTTTCGAAAATTCCTTGCATTCATAGTGTTCTTCATGATCTTCAAGTTGTTCTTGACAAGTCTTCTTGTTTGATCTTGATATTTTCTTGCTTTGTGTTGTTTATTGTTTTTCATATGCATTTTTCGTTTGTTAGAGTCCATGCATTAAAGATTTCTAAGTTTGGTGTCTTGCATGTTTTCTTTGCATCAAAAATTTTTCAAAATTATGTTCTTGATGTTCATCATGATCTTCAAAGTGTTCTTGGTGTTCATCTTGACATTCATAGTGTTCTTGCATGCATCTTGTGTTTTGATCCAAAATTTTCATGTTTTGGGTCATTTTTGTGTTTTTCTCTCTCATTATTAAAAATTCAAAAATAAAAAATATCTTTTCCTTATTTCTCTCCAAAGATTTCGAAAATTTGAGTTGACTTAGTCAAAAATTTTTTAAAAAAAATTAGTTGTTTCTTACAAGTCAAGTCAAATTTTCAATTTTAAAAATCTTATCTTTTCAAAACTTTTTAAAAAATCAAATATTTTTCATTTTTTATCTTAGTATTTTCGAAAATTCTTTAAAATATTTTTCAAAAATCTTTTTCTTAAGTTTTATCTTTATATTCAAAAATTACACTAACAATTAATGTGATTGATTCAAAAATTTGAAGTTTGTTACTTTCTTGTTAAGAAAGGTTCAATCTTTAAATTCTAGAACCATATCTTTTAGTCTCTTGTTAGTTAAGTAATTAATTTTAATTTTAAAAATTAAATCTTTTTCAATCCTATCTTTTTATCAAATCTATCTTATCTTATCTTTTATATCTTATCTTTTTCAAAATTTTATCTTTTTAAAAAATTTGATTTCAAAATATCTTACCTAACTTCTAATCTTCTTATCTTTTCAAATTTAACTTTAATATCTTTTTCAATTAACTATTTGACTTTTTGTTTGTTTCTTATCTTTTTCAAAACCACCTAATTACTTTTCCCTCTTTAATTTTCGAAAATATCTCATCCCTTTTTCAAAAATTCTTTTTAAATTAATTGATTGTTTTGAATTTTAATTTTAATTCTATCTTATCTTTTATTTTTGAAAATCATTTAACTTCTTTTCAAATTTATTTTCGAAATTCTCTATCTCTCCTCTTATTCTATTTATTTATTTATTTACTAACACTTCTCTTCATCTCAAATCACTGCCCTTACCTATTCACTCTTCTTCACTCTTATTCCCTTTCTTCTTCTACTAACATAAAAGAATCTCTATACTGTGATATAGAGGATTCCTCTTTCTTTTCTTGTTCTCTTCTTCCCTATATGAGCAAGAACAAGGAAAAAGGCATTCTTGTTAAAACTGATCCTGAACCTGAAAGGATTCTGAAGAGAAAATTAAGAGAAGCTAAATTACAACAATCCAGAGACAACCTTTCTGAAATTTTCGAACAAGAAAAGGAGATGACAGCCGAACCCAACAACAATAATGCAAGGAGGGTGCTTGGTGACTTCACAAAACCAACGTCCAAATTTGATGGAAGAAGCATCTCCATTCCTGCCATTGGAACAAACAATTTTGAGCTGAAACCTCAATTAGTTGCTCTAATGCAACAGAACTGCAGGTTTTATGAATTTCCATATGAAGATCCTTATCAGTTTTTAACTGAGTTCTTGCAGATTTGTGAGACTGTAAAGACGAATGGAGTAGATCCTGAAGTCTACAGGCTCATGCTTTTCCCTTTTGCTGTAAGAGACAGAGCTAGAACATGGTTGGACTCACAACCTAAAGATAGCCTGGACTCCTGGGATAAGCTGGTCACGGCCTTCTTGGATAAATTCTTTCCTCCTCAAAAGCTGAGCAAGCTTAGAGTGGATGTTCAGACCTTCAAGCAAAAAGATGGTGAATCCCTCTATGAAGCTTGGGAAAGATACAAGCAGATGACCAAAAAGTGTCCTTCTGACATGTTTTCAGAATGGACCATATTAGATATATTATATTATGGTCTATCTGAGTTTTTCAAGATGTCATTGGACCATTCTGTAGGTGGATCCATTCACCTAAAGAAAACGCCTGCAGAAGCTCAAGAACTTATTGACATGGTTGCAAATAACCAATTCATGTACACTTCTGAGAGGAATTCTGTGAATAATGGGACGCCTCAGAGGAAGGGAGTTTTTGAAATTGATGCTCTGAATGACATATTGGCTCAAAACAAAGTGTTGACTCAGCAAGTCAACATGATCTCTCAAATTCTGAATGGATGGCAAAATGCATCTGGTGGACGAAATTGTGATCACATCAATGTAGTACTCTTTGTTATTCTATTGAATCATTATTGTGGCTCTTTGCTATGTGTGGACACAACTCCGTTCAACTAACCAGCAAGTGTACTGGGTCATCCAAGTAATACCTTACGTGAGTAAGGGTCGATCCCACAGAGATTGTTGGTATGAAGCAAGCTATGGTCATCTTGTAAATCTCAGTCAGGCGGATTATAATTGATTATGGATTTCCGAATAATAATAAATAAATAGCAGGAAATAAAGATAAATAACATAGGATAGAAATACTTATGTAAATTAATGGTGGAAATTTCAGATAAGCATATGGAGATACTGTGCCCTTTCTTTTTCTACTTTTCTACTTCTTCCTTCAATCCTTCTTACTCCTTTCCATGGCAAGCTGTATGTAGGGAATCACCGTTGTCAATGGCTACATCCCATCCTCTCAGTGAAAAAGGTCTAAATGCTCTGTCACAGCACGGCTAATCATCTGTCGGTTCTCAATCAGGTTGGAATAGAATCCCTTGATTCTTTTGCGTCTGTCACTAACGCCCAGACTTCAGGAGTTTGAAGCTCGTCACAGTCATTCAATCCCGGAATCCTACTCGGAATACCACAGACAAGGTTAGACCTTCCGGATTCCCATGAATGCCACCATCAATCTAGCTTATACCACGAAGATTCTGTTTGGGGAATCCAAGAGATATGCGCCCGGCCTAAGGTAGAACAGAAGTGGTTGTCAATCACGCGCGTTCATAGGTGAGAATGATGATGGGTGTCACGGATCATCACATTCATCAAGTTGAAGTGCAACGAATATCTTAGAACAGGAATAAAGAGAATTGAATAGAAACAGTAGTAATTGCATTAAAACTTGAGGTACAGCAGAGCTCCACACCCTTAATCTATGGTGTGTAGAAACTCCACCGTTGAAAATACATAAGTGAAAGGTCCAGGCATGGCCGAGTGGCCAGCCCCCATGATCTGAGAACTAAACATCCAAAGATGTCTAATACACTAGTAAAAAGTCCTATTTATAATAAACTAGCTACTAGGGTTTACATGAGTAAGTAATTGATGCATAAATCCACTTCCGGGGCCCACTTGGTTTATGTTTGGGCTGAGCTTAATCTATCCACGAGCTGAGGCTTCTCTTGGAGTTGAACGCCAAGTTGTAACGTGTTTTGGGCGTTCAACTCCGGGTCGTGACGTGTTTCTGGCGTTTGACTCCAGACAGCAACATGGAACTGGCGTTGAGCGCCAGTTTACGTCATCAATTCCCGAATAAAGTATGGACTATTATATATTGCTGAAAAGCTCTGGATGTCTACTTTCCAACGCCGTTAAGAGCGCACCATTTGAAGTTCGGTGGCTCCAGAAAATCTATTTCAAGTGCAGGGAGGTCAGATTCCAACAGCATCAGCAGTCCTTTGTTAGCCTCCTTATCAGAGTTTTGCTCAGGTCCCTCAATTTTAGCCAGAAATTACCTGAAATCACAGAAAAATACACAAACTCATAGTAAAGTCCAGAAATGTGAATTTAACATAAAAACTAATGAAAACATCCCTAAAAGTAGCTTGAACTTACTAAAAACTACCTAAAAACAATGCCAAAAATCGTATAAATTATCCGCTCATCACAACACCAAACTTAAATTGTTGCTTGTCCCCAAGCAACTGAAAATAAAATAGGATAAAAAGAAGAGAATATACTATAAATTCAGAATATCAATGAATATTAATTTCAATTAGATGAGCGGGACTTGTAGCTTTTTGCTTCTGAACAGTTTTGGCATCTCACTTTTTCCTTTGAAGTTCAGAATGATTGGCATCTCTAGGAACTTAGAATTTCAGATAGTGTTATTGATTCTCCTAGTTAAGTTTGTTGATTCTTGAACACAGCAACTTTTATGAGTCTTGGCCGTGGCCCTAAGCACTTTGTTTTCCAGTATTACCACCGGATACATAAATGCCACAGACACATGACTGGGTGAACCTTTTCAGATTGTGACTCAGCTTTGCTAGAGTCCCCAGTTAGTGGTGTCCAGAGCTCTTAAGCACACTCTTTTGCTTTGGATCACGACTTTAACCACTCAGTCTCAAGCTTTTCACTTGGACCTGCATGACACAAGCACATGGTTAGGGACAGCTTGGTTTAGCCGCTTAGGCCTGGATTTTATTTCCTTGGGCCCTCCTATCCATTGATGCTCAAAGCCTTGGATCCTTTTTACCCTTGCCTTTTGGTTTTAAGGGCTATTGGCTTTTTCAGCTTGCTTTTTCTTTTTCTTTCTATTTTTTTCGCCACTTTTTTTTTCACAAGCTTTTGCTTTTTCACTGCTTTTTCTTGCTTCAAGAATCAATTTTATGATTTTTCAGATAATCAATAACATTTCTCTTTGTTCATCATTCTTTCAAAAGCCAACAGTTTTAACATTCATAAACAACAAGATAAAAAATATGCACTGTTTAAGCATTCATTCAGAAAACAAAAAGTATTGTCACCACATCAATATAATTAAACTAAATTCAAGGATAAATTCGAAATTCATGTACTTCTTGTTCTTTTGAATTAGAAACATTTTTCATTTAAGAAAGGTGAAGGATTAATGGAATTATTCATAGCTTTAAGACATAGTTACTAAATACTATTGATCATGAAGTAGAGACACAAAACATAGATGAACATATAACATAAAAACAAAAAACAGAAAAATAAGAACAAGGAATGAGTCCACCTTAGTGAGGGTGGCGCCTTCTTGAAGAACCAATGGTGCTCTTTGAGCTCTTTTATGTCTCTTCCTTGCTTCTGTTGGATGATCCCTAGTAATTTTGGTGCTCCTATCCTTAGTTGCTCCCAATAATTGTGTGGAGGACAATTTATCCCCTGAGGTATCTTAGGGATCTCTTGATTTGCAGTCAAATGTTCTACCACTGAGCTATAAACCCTTTAGATGAGATTTTCCATCTCCCATGACTCAGAGGTGGAAGCTTTTGTCTTCCCTTTTCTCTCTCTCTCTCTCTTTTTTTTTTGAGGTTTCTCTGGCCTTAGGTGCCATCAATGGTTATGGAAAAACAAAAAGCTATGCTTTTACCACACCAAACTTAGAAAATTGCTCGCCCTCGAGTAAGAGAAGAAAGAAAAGATGAAGAATAAGAAGAAAATATGGAGGAGATGGAGGGATGTGTGTATTCGGCTATATGGGTGGGATTGGGTGGGAAAGAGATTTTGAATTTTAAAGGTAGGTGGGGTGTATGAGGAAGAGTGGATGGATGTGAGTGGTGAATGGAAAACAGAAGGGATGACCATGAATGGAGAGAGAGAGGGCGAGGTAGGTGGGGATCCTGTGAGGTCCACAGATCCTGAGGTGATCCTGTGGGGTCTACAGATCCTGAGGTGTCAAGGATTTACATCCCTGCACCAATTAGGCATGTAAAATGCCTTTGCATACCATTCTGGCGTTTAAACGCTGAGGTGATGCACGTTCTGGGCGTTCAACACCCAGATGCAGCATGTTTCTGGCGTTGAACGCCAGTTCCATGCTTGTTACTGGCGTTCAGCGCCAGCTTTCCTCAAGGCACATTCCTGGCGTTCAAACGCCAGAATGTTGCTTGTTTCTGGCGTTCAGCGCCAGATTCATGCTCTGT
The DNA here is from genome assembly GCF_014773155.1 of Arachis stenosperma. Lineage (NCBI taxonomy): Eukaryota > Viridiplantae > Streptophyta > Magnoliopsida > Fabales > Fabaceae > Arachis > Arachis stenosperma. The sequence continues at coordinate 25,145,363 of NC_080383.1, read as the reverse complement.
TCTGGCGTTGAATGCCAGCCAGATGCTCCTTACTGGCGTTGAACGCCAGTATGTCCTCCCTCCAGGGTGTGATTTTTCTTCTGCTGTTTTTGATTCTGTTTTTAATTTTTATATTTTTTTTTCGTGACTCCACATGATCATGTACCTAATAAAACACAAAATAACAATAAAATAAAATAAAAATTAGATAAATAAAAATTGGGTTGCCTCCCAACAAGCGCTCTTTTAATGTCATTAGCTTGACAGTGGGCTCTCATGGAGCCACAAAGGTGATCAGGTCAATGTTGTATAGTCCCAACACCAAACTTAGAGTTTGGATATGGGGTCTTAACACCAAACTTAGAGTTTGGTTGTGGCCTCCCTACACCAAACTTAGAGTTTGACTGTGGGGGTTCTTCTTGACTCTGTATTGAGAGAAGCTCTTCATGCTTACTCTCTTTTGTCACAGAGGGATGGCCATGTGCCTTAAACACAAGGTAGTCCCCATTCAATTGAAGGACTAGTTCACCTCTGTTGACATCTATCACAGCTCCTGCTGTGGCTAGCAAAGGTCTTCCAAGGATGATGCACTCATCCTCTTCCTTCCTAGTGTCTAAGATTATGAAATCAGCAGGGATGTAAAGGCCTTCAACCTTTACTAACACGTCCTCTACTAATCCATAAGCTTGTCTCAATGACTTGTCTGCCAATTGTAATGAGAACAAGGTAGGTTGTACCTCAATGATCCCCAGCTTCTCCATTACAGAGAGTGGCATAAGATTTATCCCTGACCCCAGATCACATAGAGCTTTTTCAAAGGTCATGGTGCCTATGGTACAAGGTATTAAGAACTTGCCAGGATCTTGTCTCTTTTGAGGTAAAATTTGCTGAATCCAGGTATCTAGTTCACTAATGAGCAAGGGAGGTTCACTTTCCCAAGTCTCATTACCAAACAACTTGGCATTCAGCTTCATGATAGCTACTAAATATTGAGCAACTTGCTCTCCAGTCACATCTTCATCCTCTTCAGAGGAAGAATAGTCTTCAGAGCTCATGAATGGCAGAAGGAGATTTAATGGAATCTCTATGGTCTCTATATGAGCCTCAGATTCCTTTGGATCCTTACTAGGAAACTCCCTCTTGCTTGAGAGACGTCCCAGGAGGTCTTCCTCACTAGGATTTTCGGCCTTCTCCTCCCTTGTGCATTCGGCCATATTGATCACATCAATGGCCTTGCGCTCTCCTTTTGGATTTTCTTCTGTATTGCTTGGGAGAATACTGGGAGGAGTTTCAATGACTTTCTTACTCAGCTGGCCCACTTGTGCCTCCAGATTTCTGATGGAGAATCTTGTTTCACTCATGAAACTGAAAGTGGCTTTTGACAGATCAGAGACTAAATTTGCTATATGAGAGGAGCTTTGTTCAGAATTCTCTGTCTGTTGCTGAGAAGATGATGGAAAAGGCTTGTTATTACTGAGCCTATTTCTTCCACCATTATTAAAGCCTTGTTGAGGCTTTTGTTGATCCTTCCACGAGAAATTTGGATGATTTCTCCATGATGAGTTATAGGTGTTTCCATAAGGTTCACCCATGTAATTAACCTCTGCCATTGCAGGGTTCTCAGGATCATAAACTTCTTCAGAAGCTGCCTCTTTAGTACTGTTGGATGCATTTTGCCATCCAATATGGCGTTCAGAGCATCAATTTCAAGAACTCCCTTCCTCTGAGGCGTCCCATTATTCACGGAATTCCTCTCAGAAGTGTCCATGAATTGGTTATTTGCAACCATGTCAATAAGTTCTTGAGCTTCTGCAGGCGTTTTCTTTAGGTGAATGGATCCACCTGCAGAATGGTCCAGTGAAATTTTCGAAAACTCAGATAGACCATAATAGAATATATCTAATATGGTCCATTCTGAAAACATGTCAGATGGACACCTTTTGGTCAGCTGCTTGTATCTTTCCCAAGCTTCATAGAGGGATTCACCCTCCTTTTGCTTGAAGGTCTGAACATCCACTCTAAGCTTGCTCAGCTTTTGAGGAGGAAAGAATTTATCCAAGAAAGCCGTGACCAGCTTATCCCAGGAGTCCAGGCTATCTTTAGGTTGTGAGTCCAACCATGTTCTAGCTCTGTCTCTTACAGCAAAAGGAAAAAGCATGAGCCTGTAGACTTCAGGATCTACTCCATTCATCTTAACAGTCTCACAAATCTGCAAGAACTCAGTTAAAAACTGGTAAGGATCTTCAGATGGAAGTCCATAAAACTTGCAGTTCTGTTGCATTAAAGCAACTAATTGCGGCTTAAGCTCAAAATTGTTGGCTCCAATGGCAGGAATGGAGATGCTTCTTCCATCAAATTTGGATGTTGGTTTTGTGAAGTCACCAAGCATTCTCCTTGCATTATTGTTGTTGGGTTCGGCTGCTATCTCCTTCTCTTGTTCGAAAATTTCTGAAAGGTTGTTTCTGGATTGTTGTAATTTAGCTTCTCTTAGTTTCCTCTTCAGAGTCCTTTCAGGTTCTGGATCAATTTCAACAAGAGTGCCTTTTTTCTTGTTCCTGCTCATATGAAAGAGAAGAAAACAAGAAAAGAAGATGAATCTTCTATGTCACAGTATAGAGATTCCTTTATGTTAGTAAAAGAAGAAGAGAATAGAAGAAGGAAGAGTGAAGAATCTAAACACAGGGGGAGGAGTGAGTTCGGATTTTTGGATGAAGAGAGGTGAAGAGAAGTGTTAGTAAATAAATAATTAAATAGAATGAGAAAAGAGAGGGAGAATTTCGAAAATTAATTTTTGAAAAGGAGTTAGTAATTTTGAAAATTAAAGATAAGATATGATTAAAATTAAAATTTAAAACAATTAAAAAGAATTTTTGAAAAAGAGAGAGGTATTTTCGAAAATTAGAGAGAGAAAAGTAGTTAGGTGGTTTTGAAAAAGATAAGAAACAAACAAAAAGTCAAATAGTTAGTTGAAAAAGATATTAAAATCAAATTTGAAAAGATAAGAAGATAAGTTAGATAAGATATTTTGAAATCAAATTTTGAAAAAGATAAAATTTTGAAAAAGATAAGACAAATAGATAAGATAAAAAGATAAAATTTTTAAGAAAAAGATATTTTGAAAAAGATTTAATTTTTAAAATTAAAATTAATTACTTAACTAACAAGAAACTAAAAGATAAGATTCTAGAATTTTAAAGATTGAACCTTTCTTAACAAGAAAGTAACAAACTTCAAATTTTTGAATCAATCACATAATTGTTAGTGTAATTTCGAAAATATGATATAAAGATAAGAAAAAGATTTTGAAAATAATTTGAAAAAGATTTTAAAAAGATAAGATTTTTAAAATTGAAATTTTGACTTGACTTGTAAGAAACAACTAATTTTAAAAATTTTTGACCAAGTCAACCCAAAATTTCGAAAATTTGGAGAGAAAAAAAAGGAAAAGATATATTTTTTATTTTTGAATTTTTAATTATGAGAGAGAAAAACATAAAAAATGACCCAAAACATGAAAATTTTGGATCAAAACACATGATGCATGCAAGAACACTATGAATGTCAAGATGAACACCAAGAACACTTTGAAGATCATGATGAACATCAAGAACAAATTTTTGAAAAATTTTGATGCAAAGACAACATGCAAGACACCAAACTTAGAAATCTTTAATGCATGAACTCTAACAAACGAAAAATGCATATGAAAAATAACAAACAACACAAAACAAGAAAACATCAAGATCAAACAAGAAGACTTGTCAAGAACAACTTGAAGATCATGAAGAACACTATGAATGCATGAATTTTCGAAAAATGCATAAAAATATTTTTTTAAAACATGCAATTGACACCAAACTTAAAAATTGACTCAAGACTCAAACAAGAAACACAAAATATTTTTGATTTTTATGATTTTATTATTTTTTTTAATTTTTATTAATTTTTTCGAAAATAAAGTTTGGAAAAACGAAAAAGAAAAGAAAAATTTTGAAAAAGATTTTTGAAAAATTTTTGAAAAGAAAATTACCTAATCTGAGCAACAAGATGAACCGTCAGTTGTCCATACTCGAACAATCCCCGGCAACGGCGCCAAAAACTTGGTGGACGAAATTGTGATCACATCAATGTAGTACTCTTTGTTATTGTATGGAATCATTATTGTGGCTCTTTGCTATGTGTGGACACAACTCCGTTCAACTAACCAGCAAGTGTACTGGGTCATCCAAGTAATACCTTACGTGAGTAAGGGTCGATCCCACAGAGATTGTTGGTATGAAGCAAGCTATGGTCATCTTATAAATCTCAGTCAGGCGGATTATAATTGATTATGGATTTTCGAATAATAATAAATAAATAGCAGGAAATAAAGATAAATAACATAGGATAGAAATACTTATGTAAATTAGTGGTGGGAATTTCAAATAAGCGTTTGGAGATACTGTGCCCTTTCTTTTTCTACTTTTCTACTTCTTCCTTCAATCCTTCTTACTCCTTTCCATGGCAAGCTGTATGTAGGGCATCACCGTTGTCAATGGCTACATCCCATCCTCTCAGTGAAAAAGGTCCAAATGCTCTGTCACAGCACGGCTAATCATCTGTCGGTTCTCAATCAGGTTGGAATAGAATCCCTTGATTCTTTTGCGTCTGTCACTAACGCCCAGCCTTCAGAAGTTTGAAGCTCGTCACAGTCATTCAATCCCAGAATCCTACTCGGAATACCACAGACAAGGTTAGACCTTCCGGATTCCCATGAATGCCGCCATCAATCTAGCTTATACCACGAAGATTTTGTTTGGGGAATCCAAGAGATATGCGCCGGGTCTAAGGTAGAACGGAAGTGGTTGTCAATCACGCGCGTTCATAGGTGAGAATGATGATGAGTGTCACGGATCATCACATTCATCAAGTTGAAGTGCAACGAATATCTTAGAACAGGAATAAAGAGAATTGAATAGAAACAGTAGTAATTGCATTAAAACTTGAGGTACAGCAGAGCTCCACACCTTTAATCTATGGTGTGTAGAAACTCCACCGTTGAAAATACATAAGTGAAAGGTCCAGGCATGGCCGAGTGGCCAGCCCCCATGATCTGAGAACTAAACGTCCAAAGATGTCTAATACACTAGTAAAAAGTCCTATTTATAATAAACTAGCTACTAGGGTTTACATGAGTAAGTAATTGATGCATAAATCCACTTCCTTCTGTCTAAAGGTTTGGACTTCCACTCTAAGCTTACTCAATTTTTGAGGTGGAAAGAACTTTGCCAAGAAGGCATTGACTAGCTTTTCTCAAGAGTTCAGGCTTTCTTTATGTTGTGAGTCCAACCATATCCTAGCTCTATCTCTTACAGCAAAAGGGAATAGCATAAGTCTGTAGACCTCAGGGTCAACCCCATTAGTCTTGACAGTGTCACAGATTTGCAAGAATTCAGCTAAAAACTGATGAGGATCTTCCAATGGAAGTCCATGGAACTTGCAATTCTGTTGCATTAGAGAAACTAATTGAGGCTTAAGCTCAAAGTTGTTTGCTCCAATGGCAGGGATAGAGATGCTTCTCCCATAGAAGTCGGGAGTAGGTGCAGTAATGTCACCCAGCACCTTCCTTGCATTGTTGGCATTGTTGTTGTTTTCGGCTGCCATGGGTTCTTCTTGTTTGAAGATTTCTGTTAGGTCCTCTACAGAGAGTTGTGCCTTAGCTTCTCTTAGCTTTCGCTTCAAGGTCCTTTCAGGTTCAGGATCAGCCTCAACAAGAATGCTTTTGTCTTTGCTCCTGCTCATATGAAAGAGAAGAGAACAAGAAAATATGGAATCCTCTATGTTACAGTATAGAGATTCCTTGAGGTGTCAGAGGAAAAGAAAAATAGAAGGAAGAAGTAGAAGAATTCGAACTTATCAAGAGAGATGGAGTTCGAATTGTTCATTGAGGAATAGTGTTAGTCCATAAATAGAAGGATGTGAGAAGAGGGGAAGAAATTTTCGAAAATTGAGTAAAAGATTTTAAAAACATTTTGAAAAATAGTAATTGATTTTCGAAAACTAAGATTGAAAAGAAATTAAGTGATTTTTGAAAAAGATTTTGAAATGAGAAATTAAAAAGATATGATTGAAAACTATTTTGAAAAAGATGTGATTAAAAAGATATGATTGAAAAGTTATGGTTTTAAAAAGATATGATTTGAAAAACAATTTAAAAAGATTTGATTTTAAAAATTAATGACTTGGCTAACAAGAAAAGATATGATTCAAACATTAAACCTTTCTCAACAGAAAAGGCAACATACTTGAAATGTTGAATCAAATCATTAATTGATAGCAAGTATTTTTGAAAATGGAAAGAAATTGATTTTGAAAAAGATTTTATTGAAAAGATATGATTTGAAAAAGATTTGATTTTGAAAAAAAAAATTTGAAAACTTGAAAAAATTTTGAATTAAAAACAGAATCTTCCCTCTTGTGCCATCCTGGCGTTAAACGCCCAGAATGGTGCACATTTGGCGTTTAACGCCCAAAGCACTACCCTTTTGGGCGTTAAACGCCCAGCCAGGTACCCTGGCTGGCGTTTAAACGCCAGTTTGCCTTCCTCACTGGGCGTTTTGAACGCCCAGCTTTTTCTGTGTAATTCCTCTGCTGTATGTTCTGAATCTTCAATTCTCTGTATTATTGACTTGAAAAGACACAAATTAAAATTTTTTTGGATTTTTAATAATCAAAATGCAACTAAAATCAAATAACAATGCATGCAAGATACCAAACTTAGAAGTTTGTATACTACTAACACTAACAAAATGAGAATGCATATGAGAAACAACAAAACACTCAAGTTAAGAGAATTTAAAGATCAGAGCAAGGAAATCATCAAGAACATCTTGAAGATCACTTAAGACATATGAATGAATGCAAGAATAACAGAAACATGCAATTGACACCAAACTTAACATGAGACACTAGACTCAACAAGAAACATACAATATTTTTGGTTTTTATGATTTTGTAATTTTTTTTTTTGGATTTTTCGAAAATTAAGTGGAAGAAGAAAATAAAGGTATCAAAATTCTTAATGAGAATTCCAGGAATCATGCAATTTTAGTCTAAAGCTTTAGTCTAAAGGAATTAGACATAGCTAGCCAAGCTTCAGCAGGACATTGCATTCAAGAGCTAAATTGATGAGGATCAATCAACTTTGGTGATGATAAGAACATCACCTTGAAACACTAGAATTCATTCTTAAGAACTCTGAAAAAAAAATACCTAATCTAAGCAACAAGATGAACCGTCAGTTGTCCAAACTCAACAATCCCCGGCAACGGCGCCAAAAACTTGGTGCACGAAATTGTGATCACTACTTTTCACAACTCAAATAATACCCGGTAATGAATCCAAATACTTGGTGCTCAATACCATGGTATAAACACAACTTCGCACAACTAACCAGCAAGTGCACTGGGTCGTCCAAGTAATAAACCTTACGCGAGTAAGGGTCGATCCCACGGAGATTGTTGGTATGAAGCAAGCTATGGTCACCTTGTAAATCTTAGTCAGGCAGATTCAAATGGGTATGGGTGATATATGAATAAAGCATAAAACAAGGATAGATATACTTATGTAATTCATTGGTGAGAACTTCAGATAAGCGAATGGAGATACTTTGTCCCTTCCGTCTCTCTGCTTTCCTACTGTCTTCATCCAATCCTTCTTACTCCTTTCCATGGCAAGCTGTATGTTGGGCATCACCGTTGTCAGTGGCTACAATCCCGTCCTCTCAATGAAAATGTTCAACGCACCCTGTCACGGCACGACTAATCATCTGTCGGTTCTCAATCAGGTTGGAGTAGAATCCATTGATTCTTTTGCGTCTGTCACTAACGCCCAGCCTTCAGGAGTTTGAAGCTCGTCACAGTCATTCAATCATTGAATCCTACTCAGAATACCACAGACAAGGTTTAGACCTTTCGGATTCTCTTGAATGCCGCCATCAATTCTAGCTTATACCACGAAGATTCCGATTAAAGAATCCAAGAGATAAACATTCAAGCCTTGTTTGCTTGTAGAACGGGAGTGGTTGTCAGGCACGCGTTCATAAGTGAGAATGATGATGAGCGTCACATAATCATCACATTCATCAAGTTCTTGAGTGCGAATGAATATCTTGGAATAAGAACAAGCTGAATTGAATAGAAGAACAATAGTAATTGCATTAATACTCGAGGTACAGCAGAGCTCCACACCTTAATCTATGGTGTGTAGAAACTCCACCGTTGAAAATACATAAGAACAAGGTCTAGGCATGGCCGAGAGGCCAGCCCCCAATGATCTAAGAACTAGACGTCCAAAGATGATCCTAAGATCGAAAATGATCCAAAGATGAAAATACAATAGCAAAAGGTCTTATTTATAAAGAACTAGTAGCCTAAGGTTTACAGAAATGAGTAAATGACAGAAAAATCCACTTCCGGGCCCACTTGGTGTGTGCTTGGGCTGAGCATTGAAGCATTTTCGTGTAGAGACTCTTCTTGGAGTTAAACGCCGGCTTTTGTGCCAGTTTGGGCGTTTAACTCCCATTCTTGTGCCAGTTCCGGCGTTTAACGCCGGCAGTTTTGAGCTGATTTGGAACGCCAGTTTGGGCCATCAAATCTCGGGAAAAGTATGGACTATTATACATTGCTGGAAAGCCCAGGATGTCTACTTTCCAACGCCATTGAGAGCGCGCCAATTGGGCTTCTGTAGCTCCAGAAAATCCACTTCGAGTGCAGGGAGGTCAGAATCCAACAGCATCTGCAGTCCTTTTCAGTCTCTGAATCAGATTTTTGCTCAGGTCCCTCAATTTCAGCCAGAAAATACCTGAAATCATAGAAAAATACACAAACTCATAGTAAAGTCCAGAAAAGTGAATTTTAACTAAAAACTAATAAAAATATACTAAAAACTAACTAAAACATACTAAAAACATACTAAAAACAATGCCAAAAAGCGTACAAATTATCCGCTCATCACTGCAACATCCTTAAATCATGTAGAAATATTAGCGACTCATGAAACAACTCTAAAATGTGTTTGGCTTAGATTAATCACCCAACATGTCCAAGATATGTATAGCTTACCTATGAAGAAAAAGCCAACAGTCATACACAAAGATAACTCTGCTTGCATATATCAACTAAAAAAACGATATATCAAAGGAGATAGAACAAAGCACATTTCACCAAAGTTCTTTTACTATCATGATTTTCAACAAAGTGGTGATATAGACGTTCAACAAATCCGTTTCAATGATAATTTAGCAGATATGTTCACTAAACACTACCTACTTTAACATTTGAGAAGCTAGTATATAAGATAGGTATGCACCGATTAAGAGATATCAAGTGATGTAATTATCAAGAGAGTAATATATACGGGCTGTACTATTTTTTTAACCATGATTTTTATCCTATTTTGGGTTTTTTCTGGTAAGGTTTTTAACGAGACAGCTACTTAATGTATTACAAGATAGTGTACTTTTTTTCTTTTACTATATATATATATATATATATATATATATATATATATATATATATATATATATATATATATATAGAACCTATGCACAATTACTCAAGAGGGGGGTGAATTGAGTATTGTAACAACAATGAATCTTTTTTGCGAAAGTTAAAGACAATATACAAAAGTGTTATTGTACTAGTATTTTTCCAAGAGCTTAACTCAATTGCTAAGCATTTATAAGGAGCTTTTACTTTCCAATAGACACCAACTCAAATAAATTGATCAAGCTTTTCACCAATCGGACTTAAGCTATTCCTTAAGTACTTACGAAGCTACTTTTCGATCACAATTTATTTGCTCAAAGGTAAAAGACAATAATATTGAAGAGATGAGTTTGGAGAGATGCAAACGCTATTTAGAGTGGTTCGGCACAATCCTTGTCCTACGTCCACTTTCTTTCTCAATCGCTATTGAGAAGTTCCACTATTGCCAAGCTTCAAGGTGCTCGCGCAAAACCTTTTACAATCCGAGTCCTTAGTTTCTAACACCTCACGGTATATGATCACCACTCGTATACTAACCCACTCCACTTAGAGATACCTTCTCTAAGATTTGCCTTGAGTACTTAGTATACCTCTTTGGTATCCTCACCGACTATAGTGTTTATAACTCTTGACTCAACCTTGGAGATCACACTCCAATTTACAAAGTGTACAAGAAAGCAATTCTCAAAGAATTGTTGAGACGAAATGAGTACTCTCTAGAAGAGTGTATGATTACAAGTTTAGCACTATTGAACCAATTGATATTGCTCTCTCAAATTGTGTATTATAACACCTTAAAAAATTGTGTAGAATGAAAGAATATGAACAAGATAGTTTGCAAATACTCAAGTATATAAAATAAGGCTTCAATCCATCTATTTATAGACTCCCCAAACCTTAGAAACGTTGGGGAGTTAATGGGATGGAGCCTTTTTGTCAAAACTAGCCGTTTTTTATGTTTTTGAATCATTTGCATCGATGCATAACACTTTGCATCGATGCAAATGTGTCTTTGAAGCTGAAATTTGAATTTTCAGCTAGGTTGCATCGATGCAAACATCTTTGCATCGATGCAACAAGTCGTCGCATGCTTTGCATCGATGCAAGATGAGTGTGCATCGATGCAAACCTTAAAGAATGGCTTAAAATCACTTCAAAATACTTAGGATTGATCTCAAACTTGTTGGAGTCAATTCCTATGCTTTTGTACCTTTGAAAACAAGTTTTAAACCATTTGGCTAGCATCGAATTGCAAGATGTGCATCAAAACATTTTGTGAGTGTGTGTTGAGAGATTTAGCAATTGGTTCTTAACAAGAAGTTACCTAAGTCCTAAGACACTATACTTGTCTTCAAATGTTGTGGACTTGAGTTTCTTGTTGTTGTTGTGTTGCTTTCAACTCTTCATTCCTCAACGTTGAATGTTGGTTGATCTTTCAACATGCTTGTTCATTCAAGTTGTTTGTTGGTTTGTCTTTCATGTCGTTTGTTGGTTTGTCATTTATCAAAACCTACGAATACAAACTTCGCATACAAGCAACATGATTTACAATATATATTAAAATTTTTTAATGAGGCACTAGTCTGCTATTACTACTAGGGATATCGAAGGAGGAGCGTTATAAATAAATTTATTGTGGATGCTCTAGTAAAACGTTGGGCCCTTGGCTAAGAGTTGGACCATTAGTTATAAATAGTCCGGCAAACCCTAATCATTCTCCTTATTCTCTCTCCCTCCTTTCCTCAAACCCTAATCCTTATTTTCATAATAAAAACTTAGTTGTTGGAGAATTCATTAAAACGATTATATAAGAGATATTTTATTTTTTCTCATAAAATAATGAAAAAAGACATATCAAAAAAGAAAAATTTATACCACCAAAATATATATATATATATATATATATATCTTAGTTCAATTATTTAGTACAATATGACCTATATATATTTAGTCTCCACCATAACAATGGTAACATTTTTACTATAATATTCAAAAATTACATATACCACTTTTCTCAAATTCTTTCCAATTTTCAAACTTAAGTTTAATTAGATTTGTCACCACTAAACTAATCTAATTTAGATTTTTTCGCTAAGTAGTCTCTCAACTTAACAAAAAAAATCTCTTAGCCTCATGTCACAATATATATATATATATATATATATATATATATATATATATATATATATAAAAGATTTAGCATATTCAATGTCTTTTATTTTTAAATATATTTTTTTAATTTTTTTTAATAATTTTTATTAATATCTCACATATTTATTTTTTTCGTGAAAACAAAGAAAAATAAATTAAAAAAGCAACATATTCAATGAACAAAACAAAAGAGAAAATAAGCAGTAAGAACACTTACTACAAAATGGCCGATAGATACCAACAGTTTATGTGCGGCAATTTTAAATTAGAGCAACCAAATTACTGATTTTGCAGTGATTTTAAAGCTAACCGTACCGCTGCTAGTCTAACTTTTAAGGGTAAAATGGTTGCTCAAAATCTATTCTATCTATTTGGTAGTTGTCGCAATATTTCCATCCGGAATGGTACAATCCGTAGGCGATCGAGATATGAGAAGGATGTTCGTCATTTTTTTTTGTAGGAGACTGTATTATGAGATTCGAAATCGCCACTAATTAATTATTCTGTAAAAATAGAATGGTTAATTAGATGCTAAAAATGAGAAAAAGACCTGTGGTAACAGAATTTGAGTTCGGGAGTAAGTCGATTACCAATAGAAAAGAGAGTAACATCCTATATCGTCTGTTTTTAAACAATTACCCTTTATCTATTATTATTTGTGCATTTAATTTTATTGGTCTTCTTAAAAAAAAGCATATATATATATATATATTCTTTTGTTTTTTTTATTATTTTGATAATTAAATCTCATTAAAATTGATGAGAAGTAATATATTATATTTTAACAATTTTATTAAAAAGTATATTTATTTTATATTATTGTCATTTTTGTTATGAAAATTAAATTTAACCAACGCTCATAATTAAACTTAGTATATAAATTTAAGAATATTAAAACTCATAATTAAACTTAGTATATAAATTTAGGAATATTAAAATAAAATAATTTAATTGGTATCTCAATTTTATTCTAATTTTTATTATTGGTTAATTTAAAAAGTTATAAAATATATTATATTGTAGTAATATATATTTATAATTATACTAATTTCATATATTTCATAAAAATATTGATTAAATGATTAGAAAATATTAAGAATAATAAACTAAAAATTATGAAATAAATCATACTATAATTTTTAAATGTTTAAGTATAACAATTCGTAGACTGATATTTAAATACATTCTCAACTTTTAGATAAATATAAATTGAATTCGTATTAGTAGTATCACAAAGAGCCTAATAGCCTAGACCTAGTGGTAGTTTACACTTTATACTTTAAAACAACAAATCTTTCAGCTTACATGCAAACACATGTACCAAACACACATATACGACACTGCATAACACATACATCACTAGCACTCTATAATATATCAAACATACACACGCACAATACATCTTCTTTCGTTTTATTTTTCACCCAAAATATATTTCTTTCTTCCCTTTTATTGGGCATTGTAACAGGAGTACCCGAAGCTATTTTCAGAATAGAATTGTTTGTGGTAAAATTTTTAGAGAAAGTGCTAGTGTAGCACATAATCTTTTGTTCAGGTAAGTCGTCTTTTTTTTTTCTCAGTTTTTTATCTTTGATTTTTATGAGCTGAACTAAGAAATAAAAAAAAATAAAATTTATATGTTTAAATCTGTAAGAAAATTTAAACTAAAATACTAAAAAAATTATATACCAAAAATATTTAGCTTCACAATTTTTTTTGGGATGCCTTTAACAAACTTAAAAAGACTATTCTTTTTTTTTCATGCATTAAAATTTTAATATGTTATTTCTAAAATTTCTACTAAATGATCACTTTAGATTTTTTGAATTTTTTTATAATTTTTCTCAGCTATCTCTTCCTTTTGTTATTTTTTTGCACTTTTTTAATTTTTTAAGAAATTTTTTGCGTCAATATATTTTTAAGTTTTTTTCTATTATCTCTTCCTTAAATACTGATTCGTTTTGATATTTATAGAGAAAATATAGTTCAAACAACACGAACTGAAGATTTTTCCGCACTTGCTTCAGTTAATATTTTTAAAGTGACAACACACACTTGCCATATTTTCATAGTACAAGCCTCATATTCGACAATATTATTAGTGCAATTAAAGCACAATTTGACTGTGATGGGAGTAAGTTTGCCTTCGAAAAATGTCAATACTGCTCCAATTCCATGCCCCAATACATTAGATGTTCCATCGAAGAACAAAGTCTATTTTGCTTCCTTTATCGATTGTTCTTTTTCAGATAACGTCATTATGTCCACATCTGAAAACTCACATTGCATTGTACTATAATCCTCTATGGGTCGATGTGCAAGAAACTCTGTTAATGCACTTTCTTTTATAGATTTTTGTTGTATTTGAAATTATATGTTTTGAATTGGTTTTGAAGACTCTATTAGAAAATTGTAGTTAACGGCAATTTTGATGTTAACTTAGATGTAGGGGTAAAAACATGTCAGGTCAGGCTAGACTTTATTCTTAATAGACCTGGTCTGTCATATAGTTAATTGGCTTGAGTCTGGCTTGCAGTCTACTATAGGCTTTTTTTTAAAGTATTAAGCTTTGTCTGTTATTCAGTTTAGCCTGACTTGAAACATGTTAAAAGACCTGATAATTTTTTTTACAAAAATAAAAATATTATTTATAAAAAAAACTATTTTTTAATAAACATATTTGTATGTAATATATCATATTTAGTATTTATAAGAATTTTTAAACTTTAAAGTATTTAAAATATATAAAACTATTTATAATTAAATATAACAAATTTAAAATATCTCATAATTTTGTTGATAAAAAAAATTATTTATATATGTAATTATATATTAACAGGCCCAAACAAACCTAACAGGCTAATAAGGCTAATTAGTGAGTCTGAACTTGACTTATTAACATAATAAGGCTTTTATAAAAGTCTGAGCCTGTGCCTATTTTATAATAGGTCATGCCAGGTCAGGCCAAATACAGGCCAGGCTGCAGGCCCTGACAGGCCGCCTAACCTTTTTCCACCCCTACTTAGATACATCTAACTCAGACCTCAACTAGCAGGAGCGTTGCTAGCCTAATGTGTAGGCCACACGTTGGATCTGTTATTCTGTATGGATACACGAGAGGAAAATGCTACCCTTAGAGATGGAGTTGTCCAGTGTGGACTAATTGATTTGATTCCTGTAATGAGAACTTTCTTATTGATTCACTTAATTATATAAATTACTATTTTCTAAATAAAATTTACTTTGATAATAATGTTTATATGATCTCATATTCTCGTATAAATTATAAATGTATTGTCTAGACATTGAGTTGTAAAACTCACTCCATTTTTCTAAAAATATTTTTCAAGAACGAATACTTAAATATGAGACTTTCTCTTCAAGAATAATGATCTGTAATGAGTACCTAGTCTTTGTCGAGTTTTTAAATATTATATGCTCCATATGTCACACGTAGAATCCAACTATATTGATCTATTTATGTTTTTGTTAAAAATAATATGTAACTATTTATTTTAGTACTTGTAAATTTATTAAAAATATTTGTAACTTTTTTATTCAACTTATATTTAAATTTGTTAGGAGAATAATTTTTTTGAGCAGCAGTCATGACTTATTTTGAATTGTGATAAAAAAATGAGAAAAAATAAAGATTAAACTATTATTTAATTGATAAATGCTCATCAACCGAAAAAATTGTTGAAATTTTAGAAAAATCATTTATACACTTTCTCTTTAATTAAATTTAATCATGTTTGTCATTAAAAAAGAAATTGTTAAGTCAAGATTTGATATGATATCTTATGATGACAAATAAAATTAATTATTTTCTAGTATAACTAATTTTTGTGATGATGAGCATTATAGTAATCAATCAAGAATAATTTATTATAATTAATTATTAAATATTAATAAATTCAATTATTTATTCTTCATTGATTATTACAATTACTAAAACATTAATAAATATATCATTGAAGAAGATAGCAATTTATGTTTGGACAGATTATAGCACAATCAAGACAACAATCAAAGCTCTCCAAAATCACATTATAATCATAAAGAGCTACTATATTTCGAATGGAAGAATATTAAAAAAAAAAACCCCTTTAATGCCAACTACCTCAAGTATAAATGGTACAACAGCTAGTTAATGTAAAAAGAAAACTATTCCTACATTAAAGAAGAGATATAAAGTTCTATACATTGATCATCAAGAAAGAAGAAACTATTTTCGTGTATATTAAAAATCATAAAAAACAATCATTGATTTTCTTGTTTTTAATTAGCTTTTTTTTGTTTACATTCAAATTTATTTTGAGAGATATAAAAGGCAAAAAGAATAATGTATACAAAAGTCAAAGAAAGTAATGTATACAAAAATCATTTAACTTTTAATTTGATTGAGAGTTTTGATTTTAAAATTGTGTTGGATTAAAGTGCACTTAATTTTTCTTAACTAGGTTGAGTTAGCATCTAGATGATTTATTAAACTTGGGACAACTTAATTAGGTGGTTTATAAGAGTGTGAATCTTTTGGAGTTGGTAATTATAATCTATTTTGATTATAGTAAAAATTCTACCATTATTGTGTGAAGACTAGACGCAAGTCACATTGTACTTCATAGCTGAATCAGAATATATCGAGGCATCACTCTTCTTCTTTCCTATTTTTTGCATTTTTTGTTTTGCATAATCAAAAAACAAAATTGCAAATAATATCTTAGAACTAGAATTTTGCATAACTTGTTTATTCAAATCTAAAAGTAGTTCCTTGATTCAACTTCCTTTTCAACTCACTTAAAAATTTTTAATAATTTAAAAAAAATAAAAGTAAAAATAGATTAATAAAACAACAAAATTCTAATTTATATTTTAAAAAGATCAATTTCAATAAGAAAATAAAGAATGCATTATTGTTATATGATATAGCTAAGAAATCATAGAAAAAAAAAACTAAACAAAAAAATTTGACTCTAAAACTTATATTCATGGACCGTCACTACAAGAAAAATACCCATTCAGCCACACTTTTTTTAAGCTACATTTGAAAAGCGTAGCCTATTCATAGAATAGGCTACGCTTTTTTCCGTGTTGCCTTTTTATATGAGAAAAGGATACACAATTGTGGCATCATTTAAAAAGTGTAGCCTTAGGTATTTTAGAAATCACTTATAAAGCGTAGCCGTAGGTTAATATTTATAAGTTTACTTTTTGTATCAAAGGGAACGCTTTTAGAGAGTAGCCTATTCATTAAGTTTTAGGTGCGTTTTAAAAGTGATGCCTAATGTATGAGACCAAATCCTAACACTTACATAAATTTTTATTCCTCTTTCAATTCTCTCCAAAAGCACACACGCACACAGCACCTTCAATTGGAGGAACCCTCACCTTCGCCAATCCTTTGGCACACAATCCTCACCTTCCCCATTCTCACCTTCAACACACATCACCTACGACACTCATCACCTTCGCCTTCTCACCGTCGCTGTTGACCGTCGCCACCCAGTCACCACTCACCACATGGCTGCGCCACTCACCAGTCACCAGCTCACCACTCACAAGCTCACACTCTCATCCTCACTCACACACACACAAAAGAGGGAAAAATCAGAAAAGGGGAGAACGGGAAGAAGAAGAGAAGAGAGGAGAGGGGAAGGAAGGAGAGGACGACGCCGGCTAGGGCTCTACCGCGCGGACCATCGTCGTTGCGTGCGCTGACCGTCGCCTCGCATTGCCATCTCGTGCACTCACCGTCGCCGCTCAGCATCATCGTCGCATGTGCTCACTGTCGCTGCTCAGCATCGTCGTCGTCGCTCAGCATCGTCATCGCCGCTCACCTGAGAAGGTATGTATCGATTTTCAGTTTGTTCTGTGAAATTTGGGAGGTTTTGGGTTCCAATTTTAGGGTTTTTAATTAGGGGTTGTAGCTTCTGGATATGACACTGATAGGAATTGGGGGTTTTACTGCATGAATGGTTTTAGCTTCCTGGTAGCCGAGAAGCATGTAGCGCAGAGCACTCGACTCCTCAACTAATGAAGAGTCCTTGATCAAATTCTTGATCTCCTTCACAACATCCAAGTAATCTGAATACGATAACCACAATCCATTAGTGGAAATTCTTCAGCTTTATCACAACAACACAAATTCAGCATTTTCTATATTGGGAGAGAATCACACAGAACAGAGGAATCGAGGCAGAGCACCTGAAAAGAAAATAGGAGAAGTGCATGTAGAACGTGTGGTTAAGACAGCATACTTGTGCTCTCCATAGGAGGAAGGGTAAGAGAAGAGAGGATCCTGAATTGGATCCAAAGGGAAAGATCTGAATAAGCATTTGGATTGAGAGAGAATGGTGTAGAGAGCGAGGAAAAGAGTTGTGAAGAGGTATACCAGAGAAAAACAGAGGAGCTTGGATTGGAAGATTAGAGGTTTGGTAGTGGTAAAGCCATTTTTGATGTGTTTTGATGTGAGAATGCAGACAGTAACTTGTGTCTTTGCTAGCTGCGAGCCTTCCAGACAATGCTACTTTCTTCTTGACCTATGTGGCTCTCAAGTAAGATAATATTTCATATTTCATTTATTTATTTACTATTATTCTTCTGGTAATGCTGATTAAGTCTGTTTGTTATATATGCTATTAATGCAAACTTGATTTACAAATGGTGTTTCCATGATCTTGTTAGTTATCATCTTCTTATGAAGTTGGGTTGTGCATATGATTTAATGTTCAACCAAATTAAATGACTTCTATTCTGTTTGTTAGATTTTTTGTTGGCTATGGTCTTGAGCTGTCCCGATTATAATAATTACTTGATGAGGTAGAGATTTTTCAAGTCTTTTTATAATAATAAAAGTTGGATGTGTAAAAATGTAGAATAACATAGAACATAACTGGAATAAGGACATACATATATGCTGCTGAAGGCACTTGTTTATGTTGATTGCATGTATCTGAAGGTTCTTCAAATGTTCTGTTTCTCAGTAAATCTTTTACTTTACATAATTTATTTTGCTCCCAATAACACTACATAATATTATACACTCAAGATGCAAGCTCAAAAGAAAATGAAATGCAATCTCTATATCTGCCCATTTAGTTAATTAACATTGCATGTATAAAATTGATTTCTTTAATATTGAAGCTTGATTGGTGTTCTATTTTTCATCTCATTTTAATATTTGTTTCTATAGAAAAGCCATACCATATCATGTATTACATGTCTTGGTCAATGAATTGTTACCTTCTGCAGAATTTGCTCATTTTTTAGCTAATTAAGACTTATATTTTCATTTTTACTACTATCTTTGCAGGTACGATCGAGGTACCTAGATCATTTGATTGTGGAATGAAAATATGGTAAAGCAGCTTCTCTATGTCCCAATTTGCTGCGAGGATCAGCTTCAGCATGGGAGAGGTACTGCATGGCATTAGTAGTTTTGTTTGCAGTTTGTGATTTGTTATTCAGTTACTGATGGAATGTATTCGACAGATGGGTATTTCACTTTGCCCACCTCCGTCAACTTCCTGTTTTGGTTCCTTACATGCCAACAGAAAACCCTAGACTACGTGATACTGCTTATGAGGTAGGCTAAAACAAAGCAGTCTCTTTCAAAACTGATGTGCTTACGTGGTATCTGTTTTGAACTGATGTGGGGCCAAAAACTTTGATTTTGATTTTGGTTCTACAGGTTGCCCTTGTGGCATTGGCTACAAATCCATCTTATCATAAGGATCTCTTGTTCACTGTGAAATCATGGCCATCTGTAATTTATTCTGCATTACCTGTAATTTCAGCCATCGAACCTCAGCTCAATACTTCATCCATGACCGATTCGCTCAAGGAGGTTAGCCTGATTATTATATTTTTCTTCTTTGAATATTTTTTACCATTTTGGACATTAACTTGTACTTGTTCTTTGTCAGGCATTGGCAGAGTTGTATGTTATTGCTGGGCAATATGATAAAGCATTTTCATTTTATGCTGATGTACATTTTCTGATTAATTTTTCCAGTGTTCAGGCAGCTATTAAATTAATTAAATATCATTCAAATGCTTTGATAGTAGGATAAATAGTCTTTAGTCTATTTTGTTTTGACTGTTAATTCACTTCCCTTTTCTTTTTTCTTTTTCTTTTATTTGAAATTTTCAGCTTATGAAACCAGAACTCTTTGATTTCATTGATAAATATAACCTACAAGATTCAATCCATGAAAAGGTAAAATTATACTTTGTAGCAATTGATATTCAAATTTCATGTTTTTATATGATTTTGTGGTATTCTCTGATGTGCAAAATCATATTTCTCATCTTTGTTGGCATTCTATTGCAGCATCTGATGAGTTTCATTTACAAGCTTCGTGTAATATATTAGAATCTTGAGCAAACATATTTTCAATAGTTGTGGATTGAGATTGAACATTTCTTAGACATTTATAGGGTTAAAAAAGTAGATTGATCTTCTTCTTGAAGATGGACATATTTTCATGTTCTATCTTGTTTTTGTTCTCATTAACTGATAATCCAGCTACTTCTACTTCATTATGTGCTTCAATTGTAATACCATACCCATATTCATATACTATATGCATTTCGGTGATGGGCTTTTCCCCATTTATCTTCAAATAGTGCCTGGTTGTTATGATATTTGTTTTGTGCTGCTTAACATCAATAATGGTTTGTATTTGCTGAATGCAATTAAAAGTTACTGTTTATGACATTCAATAATCTGGTTTTTTTGGTCTTATGTGCATAGCTAGAACTCTATGCAGATTATGATCCAAAGATGCTGCTACCTTTTCTACATAGCAGTCAGCACTATACTCTTGAGAAGGTTTGTCCCTATATCTAATTTAAGTGTGAAAGTCTGGTTAATTAGTGCATGAAAAATGCTATAGGGACATATCAGGATTGTGTTAAAGGAAATGGAAGAAAGAAACACCTGTACATTTTCATGGTTTGAATGAAACAAGATAATACATAATTCCTTGAATTCACCTCTTCTGCCGTGACCATGTTATTTTTTTTTAGTATATGCTTTCTTGGTTTACTATGACTACGTGTTCGATTTAATTTTTATAACTACAAATGTCATTATGAATATTTTTTTAACTACTTTTTTATATAATTATGCAGGGTAACAATGAAGATTAAGCAATGAAGATTAAGCTGACTATTATTGTGGTTTATTGGCTAAGATAGAGTGCTATTTAGAATCTTTACATGTATGGTTGACTAATGATTTTTATTAGAAGATACTTTTATTGGATAAGTGATATTATGGTTTTGATATGGCTATGCTTATTTTAGTTTGAGTTGTATGAATTTTTACAGTTAACTTCATTCTAGTACTTTTGGATCAATGTTATAAATATATTTTGGTTAGAGACAATTTTTATTATATAAAGAAATTATTTAGTATAATTATGTATTTATTTTTATTTTGTAATATTCAACTCATTTATACATGTAATCATATTAATTATTATGTTGTATTAATAATTATTAGATAATTTTATATATATATATATATATATATATATATATATATATATATACAGAAAAAAAGACCTAAGGCTACACTTATATACAGTAGCTATAGTATACAAAAAAAAAAAGAGGGACCTAAGGCTACGCTTATAAAAAGTAGTTATAGTATACAATGTGGCTATGCTTTACAAGTGATGCAGTAGCGTTGAAAAGCGTAGCCTATTCTGGAAGAATGAAAGCTGAAAAGCGTAGCCTTTGGTCCTGGACAGCATCACTTGAAAAGCGTAGCCTATTCCCAAACGGCAAAAGCGTAGCCTTTGGTGTAGAAAAGCGTAGCCTTTGAGAATAGGCAACGGCCGAATAGGAATCACCTCTAAAAGCGTAGCCGTAGCCCAAAAAGCGTAGCCGTAGCCTAAGGCATCATTTTTTTTCACTTTTGGCTACACTTTTCAAGTGTACCTGAATGGGTGTTTTTCTTGTAGTGCGTAAATAAAATACTTTATATATAATATTCATAAAGATATAAGAAAAAATCAAAATAACTATTAAAAAAATATAACATAAAATATTATAATTATTAATAAATTTTATTATAATAAATTATTAAATATTAATAAATTCAATTATTTAATAAGTGATCATTTTTAATAATAATATCCATATATATTAGAATTATTGATTCACAGAAATATAAGAATGAATAATAATAATTACTAAAATATTTATTTTATTAATTGATTTAATCATTAAATGTATATATTAAAAACATATTTTTATATATTTATTTGAATGATTTAAATCTTTTGAAGTGTTATGTGTCGTTCGTAATTTTTTTGAAATTGTTTTTATCAGGATATGAACTTTCAGTTACCATTTGAATGGTTTTACCCTTTAATTTTATTAAGAGTAAAGTATTGTTTTTGTCCTCAACGTTTAGGGGAAATCTCAAAATTGTCCTTAACGTTTCAATCGTCATATTTACGTCCCTAACGTTTTAAAATTGACTCAATGTTGTCCTGCCGTTAGGGATCCGTTAATAAAATTAACGGCGGGACAAAATTGTGACGACTTTTAAACGTTAGGGACGTAAATAGGACTAAAACGTTGAGGACAAAAACGATACATAGAAATAAATTTTAATTTTATTCTTCAATAATATCAATTTTTTACTGTACATAGTATTAATTATTTTTAATCATATTTACACTTAATCACCTTATTTTCATTCTAAATAAATTAATTTTTTTATAATTTTACGCTTAAAGTAATATAATTTTTTTATAAATAAATAAATTTTATACTTTCATTCTAAATAAATAATGTAATTTTACTTTCATTACTTAATCACATTACTTATATTTTTTTTATAGTTTTACACTTTCATTCTAATCACATTACATTATTTATTTAGAATAAAAGTGTAAAATTTATTTATTTATAAAAAAATACATTACTTTAAGTGTAAAATTAAAAAAATAAATTTATTTAGAATAAAAATAAGATGATTAAGTGTAAATATGATTAAAAATAATTGAATACTATGTACAGTAAAAATTGATATTATTGAAAAATAAAATTAAAATTTATTTCTATGTATCGTTTTTGTCCCCAACGTTTTAGTCCTATTTACGTCTCTAACGTTTCAAAATCGTCTCAATTTTGTCTCGCCGTTAATTTTATTAACGGATCCCTAACGGTAGGACAACATTGAGTCAATTTTAAAACGTTAGGGACGTAAATAGGACGATTGAAACATTAGGGACAATTTTGAGATTTACCCCAAACGTTGGAGACAAAAACAATACTTTACTCTTTTATTAAATTTTGGTGTGGTTTTACATTTATATTAATTATATTTTAAAATCATTATTTTAGTTTTCTATAATTTCTATTTTGTTAGCTTGTTAAAAATTAAAGAAAAAAAAACAAAATGAATTTTTATTTTAAAATAAAAATAATCTCATTATATTTAACAAAGAAAATATAATAATAAAATTCTAACTATTTAATATTTTTTGGTTAGAATAAAATATACATTTATTTAACTAAAACATATCTTTCATTTCATTCTAATTTTTAATAATTATACAATAATATATAGGAGGAAAGGATAAAAAAAAGAGTAAGTTTTCTTTTTGATCTCTAATCATTTGCCTAATGGACTTCGCACTCCCTAAGAAATATAAAAATCCAATCGGTCTCTAACTATTTTGATATATGTACATTTCAGTCTTTGCAACCAGTTTTGAGCCTCACTTGCTGATGTGTCAGTAATTTGTCTACGTGAGTTTTTATCCTTTATAATTGAGACAAATCGCCTCCTGAACCTTTGTTGAAATGTTGTGTTTCATAAAGAGGCGTTATCTTTTGGGTGTTCATAGTTGTTTAGAGTTTTTGCTTTATTCTTAATTGTCTTTATTGTATTCATTGCGTTATCTTCACTCTACACACACTACTAGAAAACTAGTTATTACAGATGGATATTTTCGACAGATTTTATCCCATAGAAATACAGACGAAATTTCAGAGGGATTTTTTTATTGAAAAACAAAAAAACGAATTAGTATAAATTACAGACGAAAAATAGAATCCGTCGATAATTCTGTTAGTAAAATTAATTTTTTTGTGAAAAATAGTTACAGACAGAAAATTCGTCTGTAATTAAATAGATAAAATGCTGCATTTTATTAAATTATTACAGACAGAAAATTTGTCTGTAATTTAAAATTTTTCGTCGAAAATATTGAGTTAACCCTAATTTTATCACCACCCTTATCGAGCTCTATTCACACTCCTGACCTATGAACTCATTTTCACCCTCATCCCTCCCTCTTCAAAGTTGTCGTCGAACGCTTCTCCTCCGGTAAAAGGTACTGTCGCTGCCGGCGGGGATAGACCGTGGGTGCCTTCGTCATCTGGGAAAGCTTTACTAGGCCCTCTTCACATCGTTCCTCCTCTCCTCGCTGTCGCACGAAGTTCTGTGTTGAGCTCGTGGCATCACCGTCTGACGAGTGGAATTTTGTCGTGTCAGTATAGAATTTTCACAAATGTATGTAATCTCGTTGCAAGTATAGTTCTACACTAATAAATAATCCTCCCAATCAAAAATTTGGTTGTCACAAGTAACAAACCCCAAATAAGAATTAACCGGAGTATTTAGACTTTGGGTCGTCTCACAATGATTTGCAATGAGGTGAACGATTATTGGTTATGAAGATGCAAGGGGGTTTAATTGATGAAGGGTAGAGAAAGTAATTGAACAATTACTAATAAAATAAAGAAAATATACTCTTGGCTAGACATAGGTAAATTGAGATCACCATCCTTGTCCACAAACTATACATTGACAATTATGAGAGGCCAACCTATTAAGTCTATCTCCAAAAGCTTTAAGTACGTATAATCTACTCCTAAGCTCGAGGCACGTCAAATAGGCTTGATCAACATCAATCCATAAGTCCTAACCTATCTACCAATTGAATTAGTAGTGGGTTAGAGTCAATGGTTATCAAATTGATCACATAGGGTTCTCAAATCACCAAATCATTGAGACCCAATGACTCAAGATCACTCAATTCTCTTACCATAGGCCAAGAGCAAAGAAAACTACTAAAAAACTAGAGAAAACATTTCATCAAACACTTAAAGTGCAAGGAAAGTAAACATCACCAAATGCAAGAAAACAAGACCCATAACTAACATCAACAAGAATTCAACAATACAACGGAGGCAACATAAAAGAAACATGGAAACATAAGATTGCATTAAGAGAAATCAAAATCCAACAATGGTTCATTAATATACATAAGAGCAAAACAAGAAATTAACAAGAGAAACTAGAGAATCAAACCATTAGAACAAGGAATTATAAAGGAAACAAGATGAAATCAAGTAATTACACTTAGATCCAAGAGAAATTAACCTAATCCTAACCTAATTCTAGAGAGAAGAGGGAGCTTCTCTCTCTAGAAAAACTAACTAAAGACTCATGTTGACTAACTAAGTGCTTCCCCCTTTACTCTAGCTTGAATTCTTGATGAGCGGATAATTTATATACTTTTTGGCATTGTTTTTAGTATGTTTTTGGTATGATCTAGTTAGTTTTTAATATATTTTTATTAGTTTTTAGCTAAAATTCACTTTTCTGGACTTTACTATGAGTTTGTGTGTTTTTCTGTGATTTCAGGTATTTTCTGGCTGAAATTGAGGGACCTGAGCAAAAATCTGATTCAGAGACTGAAAAGGACTGCAGATGCTGTTGGATTCTGACCTCCCTGCACTCGAAGTGGATTTTCTGGAGCTACAGAAGCTCAATTGGCGCGCTCTCAACGGCGTTGGAAAGTAGACATCCTGGGCTTTCCAGCAATATATGATAGTTTATACTTTGCCCAAGATTTGATGGCCCAAACCGGCGTTCAAAGTCACCTCAAGAAATCCCAGCGTTAAACGCTGGAACTGGCACCTAAATGGGAGTTAAACGCCCAAACTGGCATAAAAGCTGGTGTTTAACTCCAAGAAGAGTCTCTACACGAAAATTGCTTCATTGCTCAGCCCAAGCACACACCAAGTGGGCCCGGAAGTGGATTTTTATGTCATTTACTCATCTCTGTACACCCTAGGCTACTAGTTCTCTATATATAGGACCTTTTACTATTGTATTTTTATCTTGGTTCTTCTGGTTCCCTCTCTGGGGCCGAAACCAATGATCACACTATCACTTATGTATTTTCAACGGTGGAGTTTCTACACACCATAGATTAAGGTGTGAAGCTCTGCTGTACCTCGAGTATTAATGCAATTACTATTGTTCTTCCATTCAATTCCGCTTGTTCTTGTTCTAAGATATCACTTGTTCTTCAACCTGATGAATGTGATGATCCGTGACACTCATCATCATTCTCACTTATGAACAAGGTGACTGACAACCACTTCTGTTCTACAAGCAACCAAGGCTCTAGTGAATATCTCTTGGATTCCTGATTGCACGATGCATGGTTGATCGCCTGACAACCGAGTGCTCGCCTGACAAACGAGCCAACCATTCCGTGAGATCAGAGTCTTCGTGGTATAGGCGAGAACTGATGGCAGCATTCAAGAGAATCCGGAAGGTCTAACCTTGTCTGTGGTATTCTGAGTAGGATTCAATGACTGAATGACTGTGACGTGCTTCAAACTCCTAGCAGGCGGGGCGTTAGTGACAGACGCAAAAGTATCAATGGATATTATTCCGGCCTGACCGAGAACCGACAGCTGAATTCCGCTATGCTGTGACAGAGCATATGCAATCGCTTTCACTGAGAGGATGGGAGGTAGCCATTGACAACGGTGAAACCCTACACGAGCTTGCCATGGAAAGGAAGAAGAAGGATTGGATGAAGACAGTAGGAAAGCAGAGAGACGGAAGGGAAGGCATCTTCATGCGCTTATCTGAAGTTCCTACCAATGAATTACATAAGTATCTCTATCTTTATCTTTATGTTTTATGCGTTTATTACATACACCCATTTGAGTCTGCCTGACTGAGATTTACAAGGTGACCATAGCTTGCTTCATACCAACAATCTCCGTGGGATCGATCCTTACTCGCGTAAGGTATTACTTGGACGACCCAGTGCACTTGCTGGTTAGTTGTGTGAAGTTGTAGTGATCACAATTTCGCGCACCAAGTTTTTGGCGCCGTTGCCGGGGATTGTTCGAGTATGGACAACTGACGGTTCATCTTGTTACTTAGATTAGGTATTTTTCTTCAGAGTTCTTAAGAATGAATTCTAGTGTTTCAAAGGTGATGTTCTTATCATCACCAAAGCTGATTGATTCTCATCAATTTAGCTCTTGAATGCAATGTCCTGCTGAAGCTTGGCCGGCCATGTCTAATTCCTTTAGACTAAAGCTTTAGACTAACATTGCATGATTCCTGGAATTCTCATTAAGAATTTTGATACCTTTATTTTCCTTTTCACTTAAATTTCGAAAAAGCACAAAAAAATTACAAAATCATAAAATCCAAAAATATGTCTTTGTTTGAGTCTAGAGTCTCATCTTAAGTTTAGTATCAATTGCATGTTTCTGTTCTTATTACATTCATGCATGTGTCCTCATTGATCTTCAAGTTGTTCTTGATGATTTCCTTGTTTTGATCTTTGAATTCTATTGACTTGAGTGTTTTGTTATATGCATTCTCATTTTGTTAGTGTCAATGGTATACAAACTGCTAAGTTTGGTGTCTTGCATGCATTATTATTTGATTTTAGTTGCATTTTGATTATTACTTATTATTAAAAATCCAAAAATATTTTTAATTTGTGTCTTTTCAAGTCAATAATACAGAGAATTGAAGATTCAGAACATACTGCAGAGGAATCACACAGAAAAAGCTGGGCATTCAAAAATGCCCAGTGAAGAAGACAGACTGGCGTTTAAACGCCAGCCAGGGTGCCTGGCTGGGCGTTTAACGCCCAAAAGGGTAGTAGTTTGGGCGTTAAACGCCAGAATGTGCACCATTCTGGGCGTTTAACGCCAGGATGGCACAAGGGGGAGGATTTTGTTTTCAAAATCAAATTTTTTTTTTCAAGTTTTCAAAGTTTTTCAAAATCAAATCTTTTTCAAATCATATCTTTTCAATCAAATGTTTTCAAAATCAATTTCTTTCCTTTTTCAAAGATACTTGCTATCAATTAATGATTTGATTCAACATTTCAAGTATGTTACCTTTTCTGTTGAGAAAGGTTTAATGTTTGAATCATATCTTTTCTTGATAGCCAAGTTATTAATTTTTAAAATCAAATCTTTTTAAAATTGTTTTCAAATCATATCTTTTCAATCATATCTCTTTAAAACCATAACTTTTCAATCAAATCTTTTTAATCACATCTTTTTCAAAATAGTTTTCAATCAAATCTTTTTGATTTCTAATTTCAAAATCTTTTTCAAAAATCATCTTATTTCTTTCCCACTCTCATTTTCGAAAATTAAGTAATGTTTTTTAAAAATATTTTCAAAATCTTTCACTTAATTTTCGAAAATTACTTCCCTTCTTCTCACATCCTTCTATTTATGGACTAACACTATTCCTTAATGCAAAATTCGAACTCCATCTTCTTTGATAAGTTCGAATTTTCTACCTCTGTCTTCCATTTTTCTTTTCCTCTGACACCTCAAGGAATCTCTATACTGTGACATAGAGGATTCCATATTTTCTTGTTCTCTTCTTCTTCATATGAGCAGGAACAAAGACAAAGGCATTCTTGTTGAAGCTGACCCTGAACCTGAAAGGACCTTAAAGCGAAAGCTAAGAGAAGCTAAGGCACAACTCTCTGTTGAGGACCTGACCGAATTCTTCAAAAAAGAAAAACCCATGGCAGCCGAAAATAACAACAATGCCAACAATGCAAGGAAGGTGCTGGGTGACTTTACTGCACCTACTCCCGACTTCTATGGGAGAAGCATCTCTATCCCTGCCATTGGAGCAAACAACTTTGAGCTTAAGCCTCAATTAGTTTCTCTAATGCAACAGAATTGTAAGTTTCATGGACTTCCACTGGAAGATCCTCATCAGTTTTTAGCTGAATTCTTGCAAATCTGTGACACAGTCAAGACTAATGGGGTTGACCCTGAGGTCTACAGACTTATGCTATTCCCTTTTGCTGTAAGAGACAGAGCTAGGACATGGTTGGACTCTCAACCTAAAGAAAGCCTGGACTCTTGGGAAAAGCTAGTCAATGCCTTCTTGGCAAAGTTCTTTCCACCTCAAAAATTGAGTAAGCTTAGAGTGGAAGTCCAAACCTTCAGACAAAAGGATGGAGAATCCCTCTATGAAGCTTGGGAAAGATACAAACAATTAATCAGAAAGTGTCCTTCAGACATGCTTTCTGAATGGAGCATCATAGGTATTTTCTATGATGGTCTCTCTGAACTATCCAAGATGTCTTTGGATAGCTCTGCTGGAGGATCTCTTCATCTGAAGAAGACGCCTACAGAGGCTCAAGAACTAATTGAAATGGTTGCAAATAACCAATTCATGTACACTTCTGAAAGGAATCCTGTGAACAATGGGACTAGTCAGAAGAAAGGAGTTCTTGAGATTGATACTCTGAATGCCATATTGGCTCAGAACAAAATATTGACTCAACAAGTCAATTTGATTTCTCAAAGTCTGTCTGGAATGCAAAATGCACCAAGCAGTACTAAGGATGCTTCATCTGAAGAAGAAGCTTATGATCCTGAGAACCCTTCAATGGAAGAGGTAAATTACCTAGGAGAACCCTATGGAACACCTATAATTCTTCATGGAGAAATCACCCAAATTTCTCATGGAAGAATCAAGAGAGACCTCAACAAGGTTTCAACAATAATGGTGGAAGAAACAGGTTTAGCAATGACAAGCCTTTTCCATCATCTTCTCAGCAACAGACAGAGAATTCTAAGCAGAACCCCTCTGACTTAGCAACCATGGTCTCTGATCTAATCAAAACCACTCAAAGTTTCATGACTGAAACAAGGTCCTCCATTAGGAATTTGGAAGCACAAGAGGGACAGCTGAGCAAGAAAGTTACTGAACTCCCTCCTAGTACTCTCCCAAGTAATACAGAAGAAAATCCAAAAGGAGAGTGCAAAGCCATAACCATGGCCGAATCTGGAGAGGAAGGAGAGGAAGTGAACGCTACTGAGGAAGACCTCAATGGGCGTGCACTAACCTCCACTGAGTTCCCCAATGAGGAACCATGGGAATCTGAGGCTCAAAATGAGACCATAGAGATCCCACTGGATTTACTTCTGCCCTTCATGAGCTCTGATGAGTATTCTTCCTCTGAAGAGGATGAGTATGTCACTGAAAAGCAAGTTGCTAAATACCTTGGAGCAATCATGAAGCTAAATGACAAGTTATTTGGAAATGAGACTTGGAGGATGAACCCCCTTTGCTCACCAAAGAACTGGATGACTTGTCTAGGCAAAAATTACCTCAAAAGAGACAAGATCCTGGAAAGTTTTCAATACCTTGTACCATAGGCACCATGACCTTCAAGAAGGCTCTGTGTGACTTAGGGTCAAGTGTGAACCTCATGCCTCTCTCTGTAATGGAGAAGCTAGGGATCTTTGAGGTACAAGCTGCAAGAATCTCACTAGAGATGGCAGACAACTCAAGAAAACAAGCTCATGGACTTGTAGAGAATGTTTTGGTAAAAGTTGAAGACCATTACATCCCTACTGATTTCATAGTCCTAGAGACTGGGAAGTGCATGGATGAATCCATCATCCTTGGCAGACCCTTCCTAGCCACAGCAAAAGCTGTGATTGATGTTGATGGAGGAGAACTGATCATTCAAGTGAATGAAGAATCCTTTGTGTTTAAGGCTCAAGGATACCCCTCTGTCACCATGGAGAAGAAGCATGAAGAGCTTCTCTCAAATCAGAGACAAACAGAGCCCCCACAGTCAAACTCTAAGTTTGGTGTTGGGAGGCCACAACCAAACACTAAGTTTGGTGTTGAACCCCCACATTCAAACTCTAAGTTTGGTGTTGGGAGGTTCCAACATTGCTCTGATCTTTTGTGAGGCTCCATGAGAGTCCTCTGTCAAGCTAATGACATTAAAGAAGCGCTTGTTGGGAGGCAACCCAATGTTTTATAATTAACTATTTCCTTTTGTTATTTTATCTTTTTTTGTAGGTTGATGATCATAAGAAGTCACAAAATCAATTGAAAAAGCAAAAACAGAATGAAAAACAGGAAGAAAAATAGCACACCCTGGAGGAAGAACTCACTGGCGTTTAAACGCCAGTGAGGCTAGCAGTTGGGCGTTTAACACCCAGTCTGGCACCATTCTGGGCGTTTAACGCCAGAAAGGGGCACCAGACTGGCGTTAAACGCCAGGAAAGGGCAAGAACCTGGCGTTAAACGCCAGAAATGGGCACCAGCCCGGCGTTTAACGCCAGAATTGGCTCAAAACGTGTTTTTGAATGCCATTTGGTGCAGGGATGACTTTTCCTTGACACCTAAGGATCTATGGACCCCACGAGATCCCCACCAACACCACCACCCTCTCTCTTCTTCACCCATTCACCAATCACCTCTTCCCCAAAAACCCCCCACCTATCAAATCCCACTATCATCTTCACTCCTTCATTTTCACACACCCTAAACACTACTTCTTCCCTTTTGGCCGAACCACAAAGCCATCTCCCTCTCCTCTATTTCTTCTTCTTCTACTCTCTTCTTTCTTCTTTTGCTCGAGGACGAGCAAACCTTTTAAGTTTGGTGTGGTAAAAGCGTTGCTTTTCGTTTTTCCATGACCATTTATGGCATTCAAGGCCGGAGAAACCTCTAGAAAGAGGAAAGGGAAGGCAAAAGCCTCCTCCTCCGAGTCATGGGAGATGGAGAGATTTATCTCAAGGGTGCATCAAGACCACTTCTATGAAGTTGTGGCCATGAAGAAGGGTCAACTTTGATCAAAGGTTGGACCAAGTCCTCATAGACATTTGTGAAGAGGGCGCTCAATGGAAGAGAGATTCAAGAGGGGAACCGGTTCAACTGAGAAGGCATGACCTCAAGCCCATCACTAAGAAAAGGATGGAGCACACAAGAGACCTCACTCATCATGAAATCCCTGAGATACCTCAAGGGATGCACCTTCCTCCACAAAACTACTGGGAGCAACTGAACACCTCCCTAGGAGAATTGAGTTCCAACATGGGACAACTAAGGGTGGAGCACCAAGAACACTCCATTCTCCTCCATGAAATTAGAGAAGATCAAAGAATCATGAGAGAGGAGCAACAAAGACAAGGAAGAGACATTGAGGAGCTCAAGCACTCCATAAGACCTTCAAGAGGAAGAACAAGCCGCCATCACTAAGGTGGACCCGTTCTTTAATCTCCTTGTTCTTTATTTTCTTGTTTTTTGAAAATTTATGCTTTATGTTTATCCATGTTTGTGTCTTATGATCATTAATGTCTTAGTGTCTATGCCTTAAAGTTATGAATGTCCTATGAATCCATCACCTCTCTTAAATGAAAACTGTTTTTATCACAAAAGAACAAGAAGTACAGGATTTCAAATTCATCTTTAAAACTAGCTTAATTAGTTTGATGTGGTGACAATACTTTTTGTTTTCTGAATGTATGCTTGAACAGTGCATATGTCTTTTGAATTTGTTGTTCATGAATGTTAAAATTGTTGGCTCTTGAAAGAATGATGAAAAAGGAGACATGTTACTGAGGATCTGAAAAATCATAAAAATGATTCTTGAAGCAAGAAAAAGCAGTGAATACAAAAAAAAAAAAAAGAAAGCAACCGAAAAAAAAAAGAAAAAAAAGAAAGAGAAGAAGAAAGAAAAAAAAAAGAAAGAATAAAGTTGTGATCCAAGGCAAAAAGAGTGTGCTTAAGAACCCTGGACACCTCTAATTGGGGACTTTAGCAAAGCTGAGTCACAATCTGAAAAGGTTCACCCAATTATGTGTCTGTGGCATGTATGTATCCGGTGGTAATACTGGAAGACAGAGTGCTTTGGGCCACGGCCAAGACTCAATAAGTAGCTCTGTTCAAGAATCATCATACTTAACTAGGAGAATCAATAACACTATCTGGATTCTGAGTTCCTAAAGAAGCCAATCATTCTGAATTTCAAAGGATAAAGTGAGATGCCAAAACTGTTCGGAGGCAAAAAGCTACTAGTCCCGCTCATCTAATTTGGAGCTAAGTTTCATTGATAATTTGGAGTCTATAGTATATTCTCTTCTTTTTATCTTATTTGATTTTCAGTTGCTTGGGGACAAGCAACAATTTAAGTTTGGTGTTGTGATGAGCGGATAATTTATATACTTTTTGGCATTGTTTTTAGTATGTTTTTGGTATGATCTAGTTAGTTTTTAATATATTTTTATTAGTTTTTAGCTAAAATTTACTTTTCTGGACTTTACTATGAGTTTGTGTGTTTTTCTGTGATTTCAGGTATTTTCTGGCTGAAATTGAGGGACCTGAGCAAAAATCTGATTCAGAGACTGAAAAGGACTGCAGATGCTGTTGGATTCTGACCTCCCTGCACTCGAAGTGGATTTTCTGGAGCTACAGAAGCCCAATTGGCGCGCTCTCAACGGCGTTGGAAAGTAGACATCCTGGGCTTTCCAGCAATATATGATAGTCCATACTTTGCCCAAGATTTGATGGCCCAAACCGGCGTTCAAAGTCACCTCAAGAAATCCCAGCGTTAAACGCTGGAACTGGCACCTAAATGGGAGTTAAACGCCCAAACTGGCATAAAAGCTGGTGTTTAACTCCAAGAAGAGTCTCTACACGAAAATTGCTTCATTGCTCAGCCCAAGCACACACCAAGTGGGCCCGAAAGTGGATTTTTATGTCATTTACTCATCTCTGTACACCCTAGGCTACTAGTTCTCTATATATAGGACCTTTTACTATTGTATTTTTATCTTGGTTCTTCTGGTTCCCTCTCTGGGGCCGAAACCAATGATCACACTATCACTTATGTATTTTCAACGGTGGAGTTTCTACACACCATAGATTAAGGTGTGAAGCTCTGCTGTACCTCGAGTATTAATGCAATTACTATTGTTCTTCCATTCAATTCCGCTTGTTCTTGTTCTAAGATATCACTTGTTCTTCAACCTGATGAATGTGATGATCCGTGACACTCATCATCATTCTCACTTATGAACAAGGTGACTGACAACCACTTCTGTTCTACAAGCAACCAAGGCTCTAGTGAATATCTCTTGGATTCCTGATTGCACGATGCATGGTTGATCGCCTGACAACCGAGTGCTCGCCTGACAAACGAGCCAACCATTCCGTGAGATCAGAGTCTTCGTGGTATAGGCGAGAACTGATGGCAGCATTCAAGAGAATCCGGAAGGTCTAACCTTGTCTGTGGTATTCTGAGTAGGATTCAATGACTGAATGACTGTGACGTGCTTCAAACTCCTAGCAGGCGGGGCGTTAGTGACAGACGCAAAAGTATCAATGGATATTATTCCGGCCTGACCGAGAACCGACAGCTGAATTCCGCTATGCTGTGACAGAGCATATGCAATCGCTTTCACTGAGAGGATGGGAGGTAGCCATTGACAACGGTGAAACCCTACACGAGCTTGCCATGGAAAGGAAGAAGAAGGATTGGATGAAGACAGTAGGAAAGCAGAGAGACGGAAGGGAAGGCATCTTCATGCGCTTATCTGAAGTTCCTACCAATGAATTACATAAGTATCTCTATCTTTATCTTTATGTTTTATGCGTTTATTACCTACACCCATTTGAGTCTGCCTGACTAAGATTTACAAGGTGACCATAGCTTGCTTCATACCAACAATCTCCGTGGGATCGACCCTTACTCGCGTAAGGTATTACTTGGACGACCCAGTGCACTTGCTGGTTAGTTGTGTGAAGTTGTAGTGATCACAATTTCGCGCACCAATTCTGCATGAAATAGCTTCAGAAATCAGTTGGATTTGGGCCTGAGTAGCTCAGAAATCGCCCCCAGCGTTTTATCTTTAAGTGAGTCATGTGCGAGCATCGACGCGTACGCGTCATGTGCGCGTACGTGTCGCCTAGCAATTTTCCTATGCACACGTACACGTCGCCATGCAACGTCACTCCCACGCGCGCGCGCCTGGTGCGCGTGCACATCCATTGATGCACTCCCAATCCTTATTTCCTCATGCATTCTCCACTTTGTATGCTTTTTCTCTTCACTTATTCCATCCAATACTTGCCTTATAAACCTGAAATCACTGACAAACACATCAAGGCATTAAATGGAATTAAGGTGAGCTAAAATCATCAATTTAAGGGCCAAAAAAGTATGTTTTCACATTTAATCACAATTTGAGAGAGAATTACAAAACCATGCTATTTCATTGAATAAATGTGGAAAAAGGGTGATAATCCCTTAAATCAAGCACAAGATAAACCACAAAATTGGAGTTTATTACCGTCGCAAAGGGTTCCTCCCTTCCTCGCCGTGCGTCGTTTCTAATTCTCTGCTCCTCGCCGTTTTTGCCTTTGACTTTGTGATTTCATTTCCAATTTTGTGATTTCAGCTCTGCTTCCTTTAATTTTTTTCTTATGTCCTTACCAACCTTTTGGTTTAGCTCTTTGATTTCTTCTGTTAGAATTTGTTCCTGCAGAATTTGATTTAGTTAGTTGCTTTCTGGTGCTTAAGTTTTTTTTTTAATGGGAATAATCAAATAATCTATCTTTTCTAGGGTTTGGTGGCTATGCCCAAAGCTGACTTGAGTTCACTGTGAGTCACTATTAATTGCCACAAGCTTTTCTCTTTTTTTCTTTATTTGTTTGTTTGGATCTTTAATTTCGAGTAGCTGTGCTGTGATTTATGATCTATTCCACTCTCGGTTTCTTTTGATGCTATTTTTCTTCCTCCAAGTTTTTTAATTGTTCATTGTGTGAGTTGTCGAGCTGGGTCAATTTGATTTTTTTGTGTCTAGGATTTAGCAACTATGCATTTTAGCTTCCTCTGCATTTCTATTCTTGGATGTGCATAAGAATTTCGTTTCCATTTGATATTTGGGTGACTGACATTCCCAAATTGCTGTTGTAAAAATAAAAGGCTTTATTTTATTTATATTTTTAAATGTGGATGGATTTTTTTGTTGTTGGAGTTGAAAATTGTCATCTGTTTTAAGGTCTTCCAACTAGTTAGGGATTCTAGACATGGATAAGTTCACATATCCTCAAGGAAAAATGGTAGGTGATATTTTGTTTTGTGGAGGGTAAGTGTAAGACTAAACTACTGAAATGACCATCACTGCAAGTTGGAGATATATCATGTAATTAGAGGAAGAAGAAAGATTTTTGGTATATGAAAAACAATGTTTTGTTAGTATATCACAAGTAGAAAACTTCTCGTGGTACTTTTGGCTAGTTGAATCATTTTAATCTTTTGTCTAATATATGAAAAAAGTGCAGTATCTGAAAGACTATCAGACATTTGTTAACACTGCCCGCTATTGGACAGAAAATTTTGCCAAGCCCACTTCTCTTGGGATTGAAGATAAGGTACCAAATTTTTTTGTGTTTTTGTTATTAGAATGTGGATGCACGTTAATTGGTTGTATCAATATGCAACATTTGCTTTACATTCAAAGCAATTCTTCATTTGTTTCTTGCATGGTCCTGTTTTAAATATATTGGCAGTTAATTTAGTGCTCTGCGAATGCTTCTTGATATGGACATTTTTTTATTAAACACTTGACCAAGAAAATTTTATCTTGATCTGGTTTATATTTTTATGCAAGATAGTTCTCTCATGAGGTTTTATTAGAGAATGATTGAACGTGTAACTTTTATTCATGATGAATCTACTTTTGATATTATATAATCTTATACCAAGATTGTGTTTTAAATGTGAAAAAGGACTTGCATTAACGACTTGCCTGACTAGTTTTAGAATATTGATGAAGTGTTTCTGATTTGTTAAGTTAATGTTGATTTTTTCCATTTTGAAAAAGCAGAATTTAAATTATCAACTTTGTCTTTTTTGGTGATCATTAAATAGAAGGAAAAAAAAACATACACCATTCCAATCTCCATTTCTATAATTTTTACAAAGGGGAACCACTTTTCTTTTTCCCATGTTTAACTAAAGAGAAAAAGACACACACACTTTCTTTTTGTCCTTGTTTTGTTAATCAAATAAATAAATAAATTAGCCTTGTTATCTTTATTTGTTATATATGAATTTATTCCAAGCTTAGTAATTATAGATGTATTCTTTGAAGGATATCTGATCATTTCATGGACTTTAATTTTGTTTACTTAACAAAACTTAAGCTCATATCAATATAACCATTAATTAGAATCTCTATTTGTTTAGAAATCTATGATTTTATCTTTCTTTCATTTTTTCCCCTCAAATACATTTTCACTGCTTGCAGCATAACTCTTTCTACCCCTGATGAGGTGTGTCCCGTTTAGCTGGTTTCAATGCTACACTACATGGAAGAACCAACCTTAACAGATTTCAAACTACCCTAAAAAATTTTCTTCAGATTTTGGGTTTCAATTTCATACATTCTCCTATGAAGAACTTTTAATAGCCACCAAGCATTTTGCTTCCTCTGGGATACTCGGAAAGGGAAGCTTTGGCATAGTATATCATGGTAAGAGGGTTTCAAATAATAATAATAATAATAATAATAATAATAATAATAATAATAATAATAATAATAATAATAATAATAATAGATTCTGATTGTCTTGTCTCTCTAGTGGTGATTGTATTTTATTTTATTTTATTTTATTTTATTTTATTTTATTAACTTTGCTATTTAACTTTGTTGATGGAAGGTTCAAGCTATTCGAGAGGTACTTCCTTCTTATTTCAATTTCATTTTTATCAATCATTTCCATGAATTTGAACTTCAATTAGACGTATTCTTTTCTTCTTGGCAGTCACGCAATTCTTATCTATCTTGCTTCTGCCTTTCCTGATATTGCTGATCATTGGTTGGTATTATCCCCTTTTCACTTATTTAATCACAATAATTTTCTTATGACTCCACATATATGTGAATGACCACAGTGTTAGGTACTTGGTTGTCACATCTGCGACACTTAAATTAAACGAAAAATCTTCTTTTCAGGATGTATGGTGTGGCCCTGGAATTGGACTCGTATCAGATCATGCTTCTACTTCTGTGGATTGTGTGGTGGCAAGGA
The DNA here is from genome assembly GCF_014773155.1 of Arachis stenosperma. Classification (NCBI taxonomy): domain Eukaryota; kingdom Viridiplantae; phylum Streptophyta; class Magnoliopsida; order Fabales; family Fabaceae; genus Arachis; species Arachis stenosperma. The sequence continues at coordinate 25,107,527 of NC_080383.1, read as the reverse complement.
AGAATGCTTCTTCAAGAGAGCAACACATAGGGAAGAGGTATTCTTCCTTCTCCATCATCATCTCATCATCTTCTCCTTCAATTCTTACTGTTTTCTTTTTTATTTATTTAATTGATTCATTTATGTTGTTTTTTCTTCAATCACTGTATTTTCATGTTCATATAATTGTTGTGAATTGAAGCCTCTTCTCTCCCTAAACTCAATGACAGTTCTTGATTGCTTAATTGATCAAAGACTGTACATTGGTTTGCCTGATGCCAAGCAAAGAGTCCAAATTTTTGGTGTGCATAGTTCTGGAAAGCAACTTGCAGAGGATATTGATTTTGAAAAGGTATATTGCTTATCTATTCAAATTCACTTCTCTCTTTTCCATTGAACTCATACATTGATTTCTTACATCAACAGCTTGTCTTCCGAACTGTTGGATTCTTAGGAGCAGATATAAGAAACCTTGTCAATGAAGCAGCAATAATGATGGTGGATTTCTGCTGCATTTGATTTTATTCTTTGTTGTGCTACTAACTTCCAGATTTAGACCTGCTGTATGCAACATCATGGTGGTGTCTTCAGTGTGACTTTAATATGTTTGTAGTTGAAGGGAATGTGATTAATCACGGTTAAGAACTATAGGTTTTGGTAAGGGGAGTTAATGTACAAATAATGATAGAGTTGATGCATTACAAAATATTTAAGGACTGCAGCATCTATTTGTTTTTTAATCTGAGAAAGCTCGAAGTGAGTTAGAGCATAGTCCAATATTCTCATTCAGTTTATGAGAATTGACAATCATGTGTTTTTCATTTATAGTAGGAAACAGTTATAGAGAAACAAAGCCTTAACCTAGTGTTTTTGAGTGCTAGTATTAGTTATGAAAGCCCAGGCTCATGAATAGCCATAATCAAATCCTTGCATAGCTTCTGGTCATCTTGTATGCAGTTTACATGGTAAATTTCTCTTGCTGCTCTTCCCTCTGTTACTGTATTAGTAAGTAAAGATAAGATGCAAAATTAAAGCTTATATTATTGGCTGCATGTGAGGAAAGGGCATTCAAAAATTTTTCAGCAGGACATTGTTGATGTATTAGATAAACAACTGCTTGAGGGTATGGGTGTGTTTCTCACTGAGGAAGAGCAACAAAAATGTGAAGAAAGTGTATGTGTATTACCATTAGTTCTTCTCATTCTGAATTGGTAATAGTGAAACATCTTGTATATTGAACTCATTACTGTAATTTCATGAAACATCTCCTCGGTTTGACTGGCATGCATTTTCGCAACTCCTTCCTGATGGTAAGGTATGCTATCTTGTTACAGCAATATGCAAAATGATCATATTGAGCTTTTGCCATTCCTTTTGCCTTTGCTAATCATCTCTCTCTATCAAAAAGCTTTAATTTTCAGATATAAAAATGAGTTGTTTAATATGTTTAAACCTCCTGCCTACACCAGAGTCTTTTAGGCTTGAAGCAAGGAGAATACACAAGTACACTTACCTTGTGTTCGAATATAACTAATTGATTTTATTCAAAAAAGGATGCTGCCCAATATAACTAATTGCTCATCATCTCTCCCTATGCTTGCTCACAATACTCCTTTTTTTTCCTTCAAATTTTCAGGTTAGCCCACTCCATGATATTGATAAATAGTAAATACATACCTAGTTGTAGAATTTCTTATATGATTTGAGTAATTAATTCTCATATATTTGATTTGATTAGTAGGATTTAGATAATGTACTAGTCATGCCCTTCTGATTGGTTGATAATTATTTATTAGATTTTAGAATGCTGATATTTAATAATGTACATTAATTAATCAAATAATACTATTTTAAATTACAGTGTCAAAGCAACTATTAATAGGTATAAGAAATCATGTTTAGATTCATCTGGTGCTGGATCTGCTTCCGAGATTAATGCTCAATATATGTATAGAACATATTATTTTATATATATTTCATGATAGTCATAATTATCATTATATTAATTAAATTATATTATATTTTGCAGTATTACCAGCAAGAAGCAGAAAAACTGTGTGCCCAAATTAGTAACCTGCAGAATAACAAATTTTGAATGCTATTGGGAGTTTGAAACAGATATTTCAACATTTCAACCAGAAATAAAAAGATTCAATAAATTTCGGTCTAGATCCAGCAAACTTGCCTTTATAAAGCAAAGAAGCAGTGTTAAGGATGTTGTTGAATTGAAGAATTAGAATATGTAAATTTCGGTCTAGATTCAACAAACTTGACTCCTGCATGTCTTTTTTTTATATTTCTTGATTTGGTTACAGAATTACAATGCAAACATTAATATTTTAATTTGTTTATGACTTGCTTGTTTATAGTACTTTTCTTTTAGTTTGATATATAATACGATAAATTTGTTTATTTTTTGAAATATTATAAATATTTGAATACAAATTAGATAAAAATTTATACTAAATTTATATTTATTTTGTATGAAAACAAGTTTATTTTGTAATTGGAAAAATCTAAAAAAATCTATTTTACCTTACTGACGGATTTTCTGTCTGTAATCAAAGTGGGAAATGATTTTCCAAGGTTCAAATTACAGACGGAAAATCTGACGGAAAATTCGTCTGTAATTACAGACGGAAAATCCGTCTGTAATTAAAGACGAAAAATCTGCCAGAAAATTCGTCTGTAATAATAGATGGAAAATCCATTGGAAAGTTCGTCGCCGTCGGAAAATGAATGGAGAATTTACAGAGGGAAAATCCATCGGTAACTGGTAAAAATATGTCGGTAATTTTTCGATGGAAAAAATTCATCGTAAATAATTTTTGACGGGACTTTTACAGAGGGACAAAATCAGCCGGTAATTTCATCGGTAACCAAAAATCCGTCTGTAATAAAGACTAAATCTGTCTGTAAATCTGTCTGTATTAATCTAGTTTCTAGTTGTGACACAACGAAGACAATGAAGAATAAAGAAAAAACTCTTAATAACTATGAACACTTAGAAGATAATGCCTCTTTATGAAACGTAATGTTTTAACAAAGGTTCAGGGGACGATTTGTCTCAATTATGAAAGAGAGAAATCCACGTAGATAAATTACTGACACATCAGCAAGTGATTTGTTCAAAATCAATTGTAGAGACTGAAACTATAACAACTGAATTTTTAAAAAATTGAATAATGAGTTATTTATAATTTATTATTTTATTTAAAAAAAATATAATGAGATATTTTAAAAATAAAAATAAAAAAATTATATTATTATTATTATTATTATTATTATTATTATTATTATTATTATTATTATTATTCGGAAAAAAAAAAAGAAAGAAAGGCCACAACGTGGCTTAGTTATGCATTATATATATATATATATATATATATATATATATATATATATATATATATATATATATATATAATATTAAAGGTAAAGAAATGAAAGACGTGCTTGTTATGCATACATACATATGTATTATGGTTACACGTTTCATTAATTAATACACATTGCTACCATTCATTGATCATATCACTATCTAATCTTCATTCTTCTTTCTTGGAACCGAACCAAAATTTAAATTAAAGAAAGGAAAGAAAGAGAGACCGAGGGTGAGGGAGAAACCGTGACTCTTTAATCTTTGGACTTCGATTTCTTGAATTCCGTAATTCTAATAAAAAATTGGATCCCGCTAGAGAGACAATGGACTATTTGTACAATGTGTACAATGGCTATTGAGTTATGAAATGAACATTCCCTATACTATTTAGAATAACCATCCGAGTACAAGGGATAATAAACATCTTTTCGAAAAATTAGTTTACTTTTTGGGTTCACCAAGAATCGAACTCTTGACCTTTCGGATCTAGCGCTTTAATACCATGTCATGATACCACTCATCCCAAAAACTTCAACTGATGGAAAAATGTAACACTAATAATTATATTTCTAATACTCTATAAACCTCCATTGTACACATTGTATAAATATCTCATTGTCTCCTCATACTTTTCCTAAAAAATTTAATTTGATAAAAATGTTTGTTTTTTTTTATGTTGATATTATTTTTGTCTAGTAAAAGTTGATGATGACGTAATTTTTTTTCTCTTTAAGTTTGGCTAACTGGAGTTTTAGAAGGCATAAACGATTTTTGACGTTTTCTTTTTCAATAACTCGACCAAAAAGCTTTTCCAAAATTTTCGTTGATTCTGATTTTGTACAAAGATAAGAACTTCGTGTTGAAATTAACTGTTTTAATTTATGAATGCCATGGAAGTCTAGTAAATATTTGCAAATAATTTATGATTGTTTAGAATGACTGAATGATAAGTTTGAATTGCATTTGTGATTGAATGTGATGAATATGTATTTAATTTCTTGATTATTTAGAAATGCTGAGAATTCTGATTGTTGAGTTGGAAAGTCAGTTTGATTTGTTGGTATTGAACTGAGATTTGAAAATGATTTCTAATTTTAGAAATGTTTGAAAAGAGGTTGAGAATGGTTCGGTTGAGATCCGAAAAGGGTGGCAAAGTCCGAAGTTTAGGGAAAATGCTGTCGAAATTTTATTATGAAACTTAAGACTTTGTTTGAAATATTTAGAAAAAGGTTAGACTTGAGAAATTGTATTATTTGGCTTTTTATTTATTAAGAAAAGATTTACGTTTGGGTTTGATTTATTAATAAAGACTTTATGGTTTAAGTTTGATTTCGTCCTCCCTAAAGTGTCAAGATCCTACCCTGAGATTTATTTAATAAATGATTCTTTTAAAGAGGTTTAAATCTGAAATTATTTTGAAATTGGGTTGGTGAAATCATGGTTAAGAAAGAATTGGTTTTTGTATGAAAGAAGAAATTGTTGTAAGTAAAGTGGTTTCGGAGGTTTGGAAAATTATAAAGAGAGGTGTTGGTTTTAAATAAAAATGACTTGAATCCGGTTTATTAAGTAAAGGGACCTCTGCCATATAAGAGCAGAGAGTAGTCAATGAAAAGATATTGAGTGTTGTTGGACTTTAGTGCCAAGTGTCTAGTGAGGACGGCGATACGTAATGTTCACTTGACACAATAGAGACGGCTCAGTGAGGACAGCGATACGTAACAGTCACTAGAGCTCGTAGGCTTTATGTGTGAATGATTGTGCGGGGATGCTCGTGTGTATGAATGGCTTCTAGGAAAAAGTGGCACATGCTTCAAGCAGAGAATCAGCGCCTGCAAGTACTTGCAGAGGTCATGTTTGGCATACTTCAGCTGAAAAATCAGAGCCTGCAAGAAGTAGAAACTTGCAGAGGTTATTATGCCACTGGAATGCCTTATCTGACTTGCGAGTCGGATTGCGTCGGGTGCGGGTTGAAACTGACAAATGAGCTAATTACTCGCGATAGGACTAGACATGCATCATCATTATTTGCACATTTGTATTTGATTGTGTTTGCTTATCTTGTCTTTCTGTGATTGTGCTGTTTGTTTTATTGCTATTTGTTTGTGTGTTGATCTGTTTTCTGTGCCATTAATTTGTGTATTGAGGTGATTGAGAACTACTGAGGTTGTGATTGAGATTTGTCTTAAATTCGAAAATTTAAAAAAGGTAATTAATTATATAAAGTAATAGTAAAAAGTATTTTCAAAAGGTTTGATAAAAATATAGTTTTATTGAGTAAAGTTAATTATTTGCATTTTATTTCATTACTCTTACGGCATTCCCATTTCCTACTGAGAACACGTAGTTTATTATTACCCCAAAATCTTCCACCCTTTCAGTGGCACAGATTTGAAGATTCAGTTTGAAGTTGTGGATGGTTATTAATTTTATTTGAGTTAAGTTATTTGTTGAGTTACTTTCATAGAATTTCCTCGCCTTTGTTATTAAGATTTTATTTTTATACAGAGCGATAGAAATTGTATCTGAATTTCTTTTGATTTCTTTTTTTGTACAATATTTATTATTATTAATAATTATGTGATTGTTATTATTTGGTGTTCTTTAATAATTGGGTTTGATTAATAAAAAATACAAGTTTTTGGCATATTCTTAAAATTGAAACGCAAAATCGAAATAAAGGCTCAATATTAAATAGTAAATAAGAAAAACAGGTTAGTAACGTCTAAATTTTGGTACGATCATGACGTACTAAAAATTAAGATTTTACAAAAATATACATATATTAAAATAAATAGAGACTAATTTGAGTTTTTATATTTTTTAGGAAATGCGAAATTCAATGGACAAATAATTAGAAATTGGACCGAAAAAACATTTCCTCTAAAAAGATTGAAGAGCGGGACCGAGACAGGCCGTAAGTATATATAATATAAAAACACGAACCAATTTTAATATAATTATATAATTAAATAAGTATTGAAACATGTGGATCATGCATAATCTTTTGTTTTCTATTTGTTTTCTAAAATATATGTTATATAATAATTTATACTAAAGTTCCTTGTCATTAATTATGAAATGACTAAATTATACTTTTGCTAAGTTTACAAAAATGATTAAAATATCTTTTTAGTTTTTTTTCACAAAAAACTTTTATTTCATTTTGTAAAAAATATCCTTTTAGTTATTTATAAAGGATTAAAATAATCTTTGAGAATAGTTTTTAATTATGTTATAAATTATAAATTTAATTTTTAAAATGACTTAGACTAAAATATTCTTTAATTCTATGACTAAAATACTCTCATAAATATTAATTTGAAAATATTAAAATACCCCATTAAATATTAATCCTTTAAAAATATCTAAAAATATTTTTGTATTTTATAAAATGTAATAAAAATATTTTCAGGAAAAATTTAAATAATATTTTAATATTTTTATAAAATAAATTAATTAAAACGATAATTTAGCCATTTCATAATTAATGAATCTGGCATTTGATATAAATTATTACATAATATATATTTTAAAAAATAAATATAAAATAAATTCTAATGCATTTAATATCATTTTCATGTCGTCTTCATAAATTTAAATACTCTAAAATGAAAAAAAATGATAAAACAATAATACAAAAAATTAATCATCATTCAATTTATAACTCCCATTATATATAAATTTTACTATCTTAATTTAATTTAAGAGTGAATAATTCACTCATTTTATCACTTTATTACTTCCTTCTCTTTAAAACATTTTTATCTCATTAATGGAGCATTTGTATAATATGTGCAATGAGCTATTTATTTGGTCTAATATGAGTTAAAAAATAAATATTTAGAGTAAAATACTACTCATTTTTCAAACACAATACATCTATATATACTATCCAGAATAACCATCCAGGTACCAGAAATAATAAACATCTGATATCCTACTAAATCGAACATTCCTAAATTTTTATTGTATACATTGTACAGATACTCCATTAGCTCCCTCTACTTCTTTGTTTTTTTTATTCATATCTCATCATAATGTTACATATTGATTAGCCACCTACCGGAGCAGCCACCTTAAATGATATAATACCATGATATTTTATGTGACTTATTTAGGAGAAAAAAGGAAAGGTAAAAAGCTAGACTAGTTCAACCCATTGCCTTATAAATATATACCTTAGTATGGGGTTCCATACTACAATTATAAATACCATTGATCTAGCATTATTTCATAAGAAACCTAATGGAATTCCAAAGTGAAATGCAGGCAGCAAAACTGCTTAAAGCTCAAAGCCACATATGGAATCACATATTCAATTTCATAAACTCTATGTCTCTTAAATGTGCTGTTGAATTAGGCATACCTGATGCCATTCACAATTATGGCCAACCCATGCCACTTTCACAACTCATAGCTTCGCTTCCAATCCACCCATCAAAATCCTCCTCCATCCAACGTTTAATGAGAATCTTGATCCATTCCGGCTTCTTCGGAACAAAGAATGTCGCCAACGATGACCCGGAAGTTGGGTATGTGTTAACTGATTCATGCATGCTTCTGCTTAAGGACAATCCCTTAAGTGTGACACCGTTCTTACTTGGCATGCTTGATCCAATGTTAACAAAACCATGGCATAAATTGTCCACATGGTTCCAAAGTAACAATCCCACACCATTTGAAACAGAACATGGGGAACTGTTTTGGGCATATGCTTGTCATGAGCCTAAACTTAATGAAATTTTCAATGATGCCATGGCAAGTGATGCTCGATTGGTTAGCAAGTTGTTACTTGATGACAAGTGCAAGGGAGTGTTTGAGGGTTTGGAATCGTTGGTCGATGTTGGTGGAGGCACTGGAATTTTCGCCACGGCCATAGCCAAATCATTCCCACAGTTAGATTGCACTGTATTTGACCTCCCACATGTTATTGCTGACTTGGAAGGAAGTGACAACCTTAAATATATTGGAGGGGACATGCTTGAGGCTATTCCTCCCTCTAATGCCATTTTGTTGAAGGTAATAAAATAGTATCAGTTTACTTTCATTTCTTAGTATAATTGAGTTGTTTATGTAACTCTAAAATCATAAATTCAAGCCGTGCAAATATTTAAATTATGTATATTATATTATTAGTTGAGTGCGATATCTTTTTAAACTTTGTGTAATAAATAATGGGAGCCACTCACATATCTAATAATTAAAATTTAATATATATATATATATATATATATATATATATATATATATTTATTAAATTATGTTATTTTTGTCAAAATTAGATCAGACAAATTAATTTAATCGAAAAATTGATAAAACAAACCTTAAATCGATCTAAATAAATATTCATTTTTATAGAAATTGACTATAATACTCTTATTATAAAAATTGACTAAAATACTCTTATATATTCATTTTAAAAATCGTAAATCCTAACTCTCTCTCTCTATATATATATATTTATTTTAAAAAAAGTTAGGATTTAAAATTTTTAAAATATATATAATAGAAGTATTTTAGTCATTTTTTATAATAAGGGTATTATAGTTATTTTTTATAAAAGAAAATATTAATTTAGACCGATTCAAAAGTTGGTTTACTGATTTTTTAGCTAAATCGATTTGTCCGGTCTAATTTTGATAAAAATAATCTGATTTAATCGATTATATGTGTTAAATTTTAATTGCTAAAAAAGATCTTTAAAAATAAGATATTTAAGTGTCTTTATGTGAGTGACCATAATACGTTATATCGTTTTACGTTTTTTAATGTGTTTTTAAAATATCTTTTCCTATAAATTTTAGAATTTGGTGTATTATTTTTATTTTTTCTATTAATTTTTTGTATAGTAAAACTTTTACACAAGAAAAACAAATTTAAATTAACTATATTGTTAAATTTGATGAATTTTACGTTTTTATTTTAGATTTTCTATCTATAAAAACCCCTTTTTTTTTAATTAAGTGTACTGTATATTAGTTTCATTTATATCAAATATTGAGTTCTTATTCAATTATTAAAAAACCCCTAAAAATGGCATGTAATAATAAATTAATAATAATGATCATTATAAAATATCCTAATACTAGAGAGACAAGAAAAATAGTTAAAATTTGTCTTTTTTAGTATTCATTAATTGTCGCAATAATTAATAAATATTAAATAAGATAAATTATGGCCGTTTTTGACTAATTTTATTTGGTTACCAAATATTTTCGTATAAAATATGCGTTAAATATGTCAAAAATAGAAATTTAATTAGGCATAATTGGGTTGATGATATTTCTTTTGGTATGCTAGATTTTTATTTTTATCATATATATGATGTTAATCACACACACGTATAGTCATATATAATGAATGAACCTCTCTAAAGGGACCACTAATAAAGAACTAATAACAACTAACTAATTGACCCTTGACGTAAGTAGCATGTCTGCATGTGGTTGCATTTTTTTTGGTGGACCTGATTACTCTTATAAATAAACTTTAGCTAATATTCTTTTCGTATCTATATTTGAATTTTTCTACAGTAATATATAAAACAATAAAATAAAATCCGCATGTGATCACATAGTTTACTAAAGTAAACAAGATGAATGAGTAGTAGCAGTGAATAATCAAACTCTTTCTATTGATTTTGATCAATATATAACTTTTACTTTGAATATAAATGCAGTGGGTTTTGCATGACTGGAGTGACGAAGAATGTTTGAACATATTGAAAAATTGCAAGGAAGCAATTATGAGCAAAGGCAAAGGAGGAAAGGTTATTATCATAGACATGATAATAATGAAAGATGAGAAAAAAGGTGGTGATGATGATAAATCTGTTGAAACACAACTCTTCTTTGACATGCTGATGATGGTGTTGCAGACTGGAAAGGAGAGAGATGAAAAAGAATGGGCCAAATTAATAGTTTCTGCTGGATTTAGTAACTATAAAATAACTCCAATTCTAGGATTAAGGTCTCTCATTGAGATATATCCATAGCAAACTTATCATAAGTTCATAACAATAAACTTATCGCTCGTTTAAAATTGTAATTTCCATTGTGTTTTAAAGGGCAAACTAAATGTGTTACAATAAAATTGTTTAGGGAAGGACTCTTTTATTTATAGAAAAACTGAGTGCAAATAATGTTTCATGTCAGTATATATATATATATATATATATATATATATATATATATATATATATATATATATATATATATATATATATATATATATATATATATATATGTTTTTCGTAATATTCATTTTAATAATCAAGTTGTCAATTTCTTTGCGTATGTTAAACTCATTTAAAGGCCTTTTTCTTAATTTAAATAAAAATTTATTTGTTTCCGATTAATATAAATTATAAAAGATCTATTACTTTCTAGCACGAAAAATTTGTGTGCAGACAATTTTAATCATAAAATATGTAAATTAATTTGATACCATCAAAGATTGATTAGGGTGACAAATTTTTTCGAAATGTTTGATAAAAATGCTTAGCAAATTACTATATTTTTAGGTAATTTATTGAGTTATCCTAATCTTTGATGAATATTAAATTAGTTTACATAATTTATAATTAGAATTATCAATATTTTTTTCTTTTATGTTTAAAAATAGTAAGCTATTTTTTCTATTAAAATGTTGCTTCTAACATTTTTATATTGAGAAAATAATACTTTTCTCTTTGTAAAATGTCTAATGACATTTCTCTTTCTTTTACTTTTAAAATATACAGTCTTCTCTTTACAAGAATTAAATAACATATATTTTAGTCTATTTAATTAAAATAATAATTATTTTTATATATAAATATTTATCTAACATATATATTGCATGAGTTTTTGACGTAACCTCGGGTTAAAAAAACTTAAATTATTAAATAAAACTGCAAAAAAAATCATCTAAAAAGAAAACAAAATATAAAACATTGAAGAGAGGGGAGAAAATAGTTATTTTATTATTTTAAAAAAGAAATAATAATATATCATATACTTATTATATTATTGTAACAAATTTTATTCATTTTAAATATTTTAACTTATTAAAAAATATTTAATTCAAAATTTTTTTATATATTTCATGATTAATAAAAAAATATATTAAAAATAGTTAAAATTTATTACAATAATAGGAATATATATTTTATATTATTACTAATATTATTATAGTAGTAAAAGAAGTAATTTTTAAAATACATCTATTATTATAATATATTTTATTTATTTTTAATTTTTTATCATTAATCATGAAATATATAAAAAATTTAGATTAAATATTTTTGTAAAAAGTTAAAATATTTTATATTATGTAATAATAATAATAATAATAATAATAATAATAATAATAATAATATATTTATTGTTAAAGTAATAAATTTATTATTCTTAATATTTTATCATTAATAATGAAATATATACAAAATTTTAAATTAAATATTTTGCAACAAGTTAAAATATTAAAAATAAATTAAATTTATTATATTAATAATAAATATATTTTAATAATAATTATTAAAAGAACATTTTAATCAAATAAATTAAAATATAAAATAAAAAAACTATTTTTTAATAAATATATTTGTATGTAATATGTCATATTTAATATTTATAAGAATATTTAAACTTTAAAGTATTTAAAATATTCAAAAATATTTATAATTAAATATAACAAATTTAAAATATTTCATAATTTTGTTAATAATAAAAAAAATTATTTATATATGTAACTGTATATTAATAGGCCTAGCTAGATAGACCTAACAGGCTAATAAGGCTAATTAGTGAGTTTGAACCTGACCTATTAACATAATAAGACTTTTATAAAAGTTTGAGCATGTGCCTATTTTATAACAGGCTATGCCAGGCTAGACCAAACACAAGCCAGACTGCAGGCCCCTGGCAGGCTACCTGACATTTTTCCATCCCTACTTAGATGCATCTAATTTAGACCTTAGCTAACAGGAGCGTTGCTAACCCAATGTATAGGCCACATGTTGAATATGTTATTCTGTATGGATACACGAGAAGAAAATGCTACCCTTAGAAGTGGAATCGCCTAGTGTGGACTAATTGATTTGATTTCTGTAATGAGAACTCCCTTATTAATCACTTAATTATATAAATTACTATTTTCTAAATAAAAATTACTTTGATAATAATGTTTATATCATCTTATATAAATTATAAATGTATTGTCTAGATATTGAATTACAAAATTTATTCCATTTTTCTAAAAATATTTTTTATAAACGAATATTTAAATATGAGACTTTCTCTTCAAGAATAATGATTTGTAATGAGTACCTAGTCCTTATCAAGTTTCTAAACGTTATATGTTTCATATGTCATATGCAGGATCCAATCATATTGATCTATTTATGTTTTTGTTAAAAATAATATATAACTATTCATTTTAGTACTGGTAAATTTATTAAAAATATTTATAACTTTTTTATTCAACTTATATTTGAATTTATTAGGCTTGGTAAGAGATAATTTTTTTGAGCACCAATCAGAACTCATTTTAGATTATAATAAAAAAGAAAAAAAAGTAAAGATTAAACTATTATTTAATTGATGAATGCTCATAAATTGAGAAAGTTTGTTGAAATTTTAGAAAAATTATTTATACACTCTCTCCTTAATTAAATTTAATCATATTTGTCATAAAAAAAAGAGATTATTGAGTCAAGATTTGTGATGATAAACATAATTAACTATTTTTTATTATAACTAATCATTAGGATGATGAACATTGTAATAATCAATCAAGAATAATTTACTATAATTAATTATTAAATATTAATAAATTCAATTATTTATTCTTGACTGATTACTATAATTATTAAAACATTAATAAATATATCATTGAAGACCATAGCAATTTATGTTTGGACAGATTATGCACAATCAAGACAATCAAAGCTCTCCAAAATCATATTATAATCATAAAGAGCTACTATATTTCGAATGGAAGAATAGAAAAAAGAAAAAGAAATCCCATTTAATGCCAACTACCTCAAGTATAAATGGTACATCAGCTAGTTAATATAAAATGGAAATTATTTCTACATTAAAGAAGAGATATAAAGTTTTATATATTGATAAATCATTAAAAAAAAAACTATTTTCGTGTATATTGAAAACCACAAAAAAACCATTGTTTTTCTTGTTTTTAATGTGTTTTTAATTAGCTTTTTTTTTTTTGTTTACATTTAAACTTATTGAGAGATACAAAAACAAAAAAGGTAACTTATACAAAAGTTATTTAACCTTTAATTTGATTAAGAGTTTTAATTTTAAAATTGTGTTGGGTTAAAGTACATTTGATTTCCCTTAACTAACACCTAGCTGATTTATTAAATTTAGGATAATTTAATTAGATGATTTACAAGAGTGTAAATTTTTTGGAGTTGGTAATTATAATCTATTTTAATTATAGTAAAAATTCTACTATTATTGTAATGGAGACTGAATACAGGTCACATTGTACTTCGTATCTGAACCAGGATATATCGAGATGTCATTCTTCTTCTTTTCTATTTTTTGCATTTTTTTGTTTTGCATAATAATCAAAAAATAAAATTACAAATAATATCCTAAAACTAGAATTTTGCATAACTTGTTTGTTCAAATTTAAAAATAGTTCTTTAATTTAACTCCCTTCTCAACTCACTTGAAAATCTTCAATAATTTTAAAAGAAAATAAAAGTAAAAATAGATTAATAAAACAACAACAAAATTCTAGTTTATATTTTAAAATGATCAATTTCAATAAAAAATAAAGAATACATTATGTAACACCCTACCATACAGAGTCTTATGCTTAAGTCATAATTCAGAGATGGCAAGGTATTACGACCTCAAAAATAAAAATTTAGTACGTATAGTAGTATGAATGATTGATTATAACTAGGAGCCTTTGTAGAAAAAGGGGTAAACAAAAATCGCAACTCAAAAGCGCAACACTCCGATCTATAACGTAACGAACAAGGATAACCAAAGCGAGATTATATATATACAACTGAGTGTCAAAAACAGGAATATCAAGACTCAAAATCCGGCTGCGAAGATAACCGGTCCGAGCATAGCAATATATACATATGATAAAATAATGAAAACCCCAAAGGAAACCCAAAGGGACACAAATACATAAAACCTATTCTCCAAAATCTCCCATAATAGGAGTCATCACAGTTTGTATTATTTAATGGAGATAAAAGTATCTAAGCGAAACATATAAACCAAAACATAGTCCCGAAAACAAAGGATCTTCGCAAATCTAGAAGTCTCCAGCATGCCTCAGCGGGAAACCTCACGTCCTGCATCTGAAAACCACAAAATCTGCATGGGTGAGAACCAGAGGTCCCCAGCATGGTAACGGCTTCCACATATATAATACATAATAATAGAGGAAAGCCAAAGGCAATCCTAGAACTTCCTCCAGATAATATCAAAGCTTATAAACAAGCTAACCATATAAGGGCATCTGACTAAAGATTCTTCAGTCTAACTAATACTTCCCTTTCCAATTTCTTCAAACCTCCCAACCACCAACAGGAGTATAATATATCAAACACAGTTATATCAGACAAAGAACATACAATTAGGAGCAGTTAAGACATTTAGACAATTAGCAAGTAATATGCAGTCAAATAGGCAATCTCAAACAATTCACATAGTATGCATATGATGAATGCCTGTCCCTAGTGGCTGATGATATCATCTTGTCGGTTATAGAGCCAACCCGACAAGTCCTGGTCGCTAACCATTGGACTGTCCCTCTGTCGCGCATCCCCAACTCGAGTTATACTCGTTATAAACTTGATCATAAACATGATCCATATCCATCACCCTCACTGGTGAATATTTCGGGGGCGAGCTCATCCGGGTCTTTCACAGTGCCCGGCCACACTTACGACATAGGGTCAACAGAGTATCAAGTCTCAACCTGGAGCACGTGGTGGCTAGCCACTGCTACTACCTAGGGAAACTCGTATCCCTGATAGTGGAAGTGCAAATCACAATTATCAATAATTCAGCATAAACATGCATGAATCCTCATCCATGGATCAACATCCATATCAGCCATTCCGGCTCACGGTTAAATCCATAACCAGCCAATATTCATAGCATACACAGCTATTCCGGCTCATGGTTCAATCCAGAACCAGCCAATTCACAAATAATCACGGCCCTTCGGCCAATGGCATAACAAGCACTTCCACCACCATCCTCCGCATCTCACATAATCATCTTGATCCTCATTGATCATTCATATTTCCCTTGCTTCACTCGCAAGTTAACTCATTCACTAGCCCCTTTTTAATAGCTAGGCATGCCATAATGATTTAAGACATAAATGGTGAGATCGGAGGCTTAGAAGTATGAGATTCGGCTTTTAAAACTCAAGAATCAACTTTGGGATGAAAAAAGGGCCGCGCGTACGCGCACTCCATGCGCACGTGTGGATGGCCTCAAAAACTCATCGACGCGCAAGCGTCATGCACGCTAACGCGTGGATTCCAAAATTTGCCAATCGACGCGCACGCGTCAACCACGCGTACGCGTGGGTGTTCTCATGCCCCAGGCACAACACTGGCACAGTTCTGGCATAACTCTCTGGAAAATGGCTGGGCATTGGGTGCAGCACAATTGGCGCGCCCGCGCACATCACGCGTACGCGTGGATGGCACTTTTCGGAAGATCGGCGCGTACGCGCCATGTGCGCCCACGCGCAAGGGGTCATTCTGCTAAAAATTTTCTAAGTTAAAAGCTGCAGAATTTCGCAGATTTACACCCCAATCTTCCAACGGACATAACTTCCTCATTTTAAATCGTTTTTCACCCGTTCTTCGAACGACATGGACATCCCGGATCCAATTTCATTTCTAAACAGATTTGGTACAAAACGGAGATCCGTAGTCCAAGTTATGTCCCGTCAAAGTATGCCCAAAACCATATTTTCATACAAAACCACAATATGCCATTTTCAAAACAAACCATTTTCAACTCTTTTCAAAATCAATCAAAACATGCCAATTTCATCCCTTTTCTTTGAAATCAATCAAAATGTATCAAATTCAACATCAAGCCTCCTCAACTCACACATTGACACATTACCACAAATTACCAAAATCACTATTTCATCATTTTAACCCACTTCACCCAAGTGGCTCAAACTCAAACATATTGACATATCATATACTCTCCCTCATGCCAATTCTCAACAACACCAATTCCAATAAATCATTATTATACACAATCAACATCATACTCACCATCAACATGGTTCAACCCACAATTCAACCATAACCAATCATCAAGCATATATCACAACATGCATATTTCTCATACATCGTACCACCAAGGCATCAATAATCATCATCACATATATGACCACATCATATATCTCAATCATTCAACAACATCAACAATTCAATGCCTATCTTAGGGCCTCTAGCCTAAGTATTTCCTACCACATTACATATTAGATACGGGAAACCGAAACCATACCTTAGCCGAATTTCCCAAGCTCCACCGGAGCACTTCCAAACCACTTATCCACAAGCTCTCAAGGCCTCAACACCTCCAAGAACAGATTTCTCACCACCAAACCCTTCCCAAGCTTTTCAAAGTCACCAATCAAGCTCCAATATCCACACATACACAACCTAAGCCACAACCATCATACCCATACACAACATCTCAAAACCTAAACATCATAAAATCACAAGATACACTAGGGTTGAGAATCTTACCACACCCAAGGTCCAAGGAGACAAAATTAATCTTCTCCTTCAAGAGAGTTGGGTCCTATAACATCAAAGAACCCAAAATCTCAACATTTTACCCATGAAACTCGAAAATAAGGGCTGAAATTTCGAACAGAAACACGTGGCTTACCTCAAGATTAATTGTATGGGTTTTGTAGAGCTCTCCGCGGTGAACGCGTGGCCGCAAACGGGGCGGCAATCGGAGCTCTAGATCAAAAGTTATGGTGATTTGAAGATCAAGTGAGAGGAAGAAGTTTGAGAGAGTGTTCTTCTCCCCCCTTCCCTCTAATTCAGCGTGTTTGTGTGTGTAATGAGGAGAGATAGTGCTGAAAACTAGGGTTTTGGTTAAGTTATGTTGGGCCAAGGGCCCACTTTGGGTCCGGTTGGCCCGATTTGGCCCGTTCGGTCC
Source organism: Arachis stenosperma (assembly GCF_014773155.1). NCBI lineage: Eukaryota > Viridiplantae > Streptophyta > Magnoliopsida > Fabales > Fabaceae > Arachis > Arachis stenosperma. The sequence goes on along the minus strand of NC_080383.1, from coordinate 25,089,977 downwards.
AATCTTGGTCCGAATTCTATAAAATTGGTACCAAAATTCTCGTCTCAATCTCCTCTACCACATTTAGCCATAAAAATCACATTTTAGGCTTTCTAGAATAAATTTTCATTTATGGGTTAATTAGCCGTTAATTAACCGGGTTTTACATTCTACCCACCTAATAGGGAATTTTGCCCACAAAATTCAAATGCAATTACCTGCGAATAAAAGCGGATAATCCGTTCGCATCTCCGACTCAAGTTCCCAAGTGTGTTCCTCAATACCGCCTCGACTCCATGCCACTTTGACTAATGAAACATCTTTTCCACGCAATCGTTTAATACTAGTATCATCAATTCTGACCGGAGCCACTGGAAGCGTCAAATCTTCCCTTAACTGAACCGACTCAGGTTCTAACACATGGCTAGCATCAGGAGTGTACTTCCGAAGCTGCGACACATGAAACACGTCGTGCAGGTTCGAAAGATGAGGTGGTAGAGCCATCCGATACGCCACCGGTCCAATCCTCTCCAGGATTATAAATGGACCAATGTATCGAGGATTCAACTTCTTTGCTTTAATCGCCCTACCTACTCCCGTGGTCGGAGTAACCTTAAGGAAAACATGGTCTCCTTCCTCAAATTCTAAGGGCTTTCGCCTTTGATCGGCGTAACTCTTTTGACGACTCTGCGCCGTGAGCATCCTATCTCGGATTTTCTTGACTTGTTCGGTGGTCTCAGCTATCATTTCCGGCCCCAACAAGCTTTTCTCTCCAGCCTCATACCAACATAGCGGAGATTGACATTTTCTCCCATACAAGGCCTCATACGGAGCCATTCCAATACTCGCATGATAACTATTATTGTATGCAAACTCCACTAATGGCATATACCGATCCCAACTCGCCGGTTGGTCCAAAACACAAGCTCTCAACATATCCTCTAGTGTTTGGATCGTCCTCTCAGATTGACCATCTGTTTGAGGATGGTAAGTCGTGCTCAAGCTTAATCGGGTTCCAAAAGCTTTCTGAAATGCACCCCAAAACCTTGAAGTGAAACGAGGATCTCTATCAGAGATTATAGTAGCAGGTATACCATGAAGTCTCACAATCTCCTTTATGTATAACCGTGCTAGCTCCTCAAGGGTGTAAGTCATACGAATGGGCAAAAAGTGAGCTGACTTTGTCAGTCGGTCCACAATCACCCAGATAGCATCAAAACCAGCCCTAGTCCTTGGCAATCCTGACACAAAGTCCATTGCAATACTTTCCCACTTCCATTGTGGAATCTCTAAAGGTTGCAACATACCGGCGGGCTTTTGATGTTCAATCTTTACCTTTTGACAAGTTAAGCACTTTGAAACATATTCCGCCACATCATTCTTCATACCCGGCCACCAAAACATCACCTTTAAATCATGGTACATCTTAGTACTTCCCGGGTGAATGGAGAATCCGCTTTTGTGTGCCTCCTTTAAGATATCTCGCCTCAAAGTGCCAACATCCGGCACAATAATCCTACCCTTGAATCTCCATAACACATCTTTTTCTTCCGACACTCTCCACTGTTTTCCTTGCTCAATGGTCGGTAACACCTTCCATAACGCTTCATCATTTTGATGAGCCTTTAGGAGTTCAGACTTAAAGTCACTTGAGATTTCTAATTGGCTCAAACACAAGGTTCCGGATACTTCTTGAGTACCAATTTTCAGACTCTCGAATCCCTTGAGCAACTTCTCCTCTTGGAGCATCATCCAAGCTGCATATAATGACTTCCGACTTAACGCATCTGCCACTACGTTTGCCTTTCCCGGATGGTAATGCAACTCAAAGTCGTAGTCCTTCAACAATTCCATCCACCTTCTCTGCCTCATATTAAGCTCTTTCTGATCAAAGAGATACTTCAAGCTCTTATGATCAGAGAAGACTTGGAACTTAACCCCATAGAGATAATGCCTCCACACCTTCAAGGCAAACACAACCGCAGCGAGTTCCAAATCGTGCGTAGGGTAACTAACTTCATGAGGCCTCAACTGTCGTGAGGCATACGCCACCACATTACGATGCTGCATCAGCACGCACCCTAAACCCTTTAATGAGGCATCACAATACACCTCAAATGGCTCATTCGGCTCGGGTAACACTAACACAGGTGCAGTAGTCAACTTTTTCTTCAATGTCTGAAAGCTCTCCTCGCACTCAGGAGTCCAAACAAACGGAGTGTCTTTGCGGGTTAACTTTGTCATTGGTAACGCTATCTGTGAAAAGCCCTTGATAAACCTTCTGTAATAGCCAACTAAACCCAGAAAACTCCTTATCTCTGTTATGGTGGTTGGTTGTTTCCAATCCATCACCGCCTCCACCTTAGTCGGATCTACTGCTATTCCCTTCTTACTCACCACATGGCCCAAAAACTTCACCTCACTCTTCCAAAACTCACACTTAGACAGTTTTGCATAAAGTTTCTTCTCCTTTAGAATATGCAACACGGTCCTCAAGTGTTCCGCATGCTCTTCTTCAGTCTTGGAATAAATCAGTATGTCATCAATGAAGACAACAACGAATTTATCCAGAAACGGACGAAAGACTCTATTCATGTAATCCATGAATACCGCAGGAGCGTTCGTCAACCCAAAGGACATCACAGTGTACTCGTAATGACCATAACGAGTTCTGAAAGCGGTCTTAGGGATATCCTCACCCCTCACCCTTATCTGGTGATAACCGGATCGCAAATCAATCTTAGAGAAAACTCCAGCTCCTTGTAACTGATCCATGAGATCATCAATTCTCGGCAATGGGTACTTATTCTTTATTGTAACCTTGTTCAACTGCCTGTAATCCACACAGAGCCGCATACTCCCATCGTTCTTCTTAACCAGTAACACTGGAGCACCCCACGGAGAGACACTTGGTCGTATGAAATTCTTTCCCAACAAATCCTCTAACTGAGACTTTAGCTCGTTCATCTCTAACGGTGACATCCTATAAGGAGCACTTGAGATTGGTCCCGCCCCGGGCACCAACTCAATAGCAAACTCAACCTCTCGGTTAGGTGGAAACTCATCAATATCATCGGGAAACACTTCCGGAAACTCACACACAACCGGAATCTGCTCCAACCTTTGATCATCACCCGAAACACCCGCGGCTAGCAACATGATACCCTGACATTCGGTTCCAGAACAGTTCACCATCATCAAATTCAAGTAATAATTATTCACCACGACCGGCCCTTCTGTATCTTCCGGCATAAAGTACACCGACTTTGTAGAACAATCAAGCAGAACATGGTTCTTAGATAACCAGTCCAATCCCAAGATAAGATCAAGACCGATCATCGGTAAGCAGATTAAATTATGAACAAAATCACGCTGCTTGAACCTAAAGAAAACTTCCGGGCATCCTAGCCTAGTTATCGTGGCTTCATGGGTAGCATTGTACACTCTTAGATCATAACCTAAGGTTACAATCTTCAAGCCTAACTCATGGGCTTCCTCAAATGCAACGAATGAATGTGATGCTCCCGAATCAAATAAAGCATTTAAAGTTTGACCAGCTAATTCACAGTTACCTCTAATAAGTGTCTCGGATCCCTCGACACCTATAGCTGAAGTGGTGAACACCCGACCAGTTTGTTGTGCCTTCCCAGTACCTTGTTTTTGCCTCTCCGGACAATTGGCGGCTTTGTGCCCCGCTTTTCCACAATTGTAGCACAAACCCCATCCGGCCTTGCATGGTGCTCCCGGATGGTGATTCCCACACCTAGTGCAAGCTTGATCATTCTGAGGCTGCTTCCCAAACTTCTTCCCTTGGGAGTTGTTGTTGTTGGGCCTCCTGAAAGAGCCTCCCCTCTTGAAAGACGGACCCCTAGGTGCAAAGCTCTTCCCTTGGTTCTGTGGAAATGAACCTCTGTGACTTCCTTTCTCAGCGGTTGCCCTTTTCACACACTCTTCAGCAACCCTACACTTGTTCACCAATTTGGAGAAAGTCCTAATCTCCATTGGCCCCACTGAACTGAAGATATCGCTCCGGAGTCCTCCTTCATACTTAACACACTTCCATTCCTCATATTCCACCGGAGTCCCTTGGCACATACGAGAGAACCTGAACAGCTCCTCAAACTTGTCAGTATACTCTGATATGGACATAGTACCCTGTTTCAGCTGTAACAATTCAAGTTCCTTAGCCGTCCTAGCAGAAGTCGGAAAGTACTTCTTATAGAACTCTTCTTGAAAGACATTCCAGGTGATATAGTTATCACCCTACTGCAGAAGACGTCGGATACCTTGCCACCAATGGGACGCTTCACCTGTGAGCATATAGGTAGCAAACTCGACACGCTGCCCTTCAGGTACCACTTGTGCTTGCAGTGCTCGCTCTATAGCCTGAAACCATGTATCAGCCTCAGTCGGGCTAGTAGTTCCCTTGAACTTAGGCGGATTAACCTTCAAAAAGTTTGCCAAGGTCATCGGGCCCTGAACTCCACCTCCATCATTACCATGGTTGTTCATCTGTTGGCCAAGAGCTTCAGCAGTGGCTTGCATAGCAGCAGCCATGTTCTCCAATGCAGCCATAAAGTTCACCGGGTCATTAGGGTTATTCTCCGGTGCACGAGCATTTGTACGACCTCTCGCACTACCTCTACCGCGTCCACGAGGCGCCATCTGGTTCCTATACACACCCAACAATCGATATTAAGTTGATCAGTCTCAATATCGGAAGTCTAGTGCTTCAAAGTCCCAAATGCATGCTCATGAACGTTTATGCCAATTATATCAAGCAGATATACTAATAGCACATAACACACACACAGAGAATGCACAGAAGCATAGTCAGTCCATCCCTCAGGCTCTATAGGAACGAACTGCTCTGATACCATAATGTAACACCCTACCATACAGAGTCTTATGCTTAAGTCATAATTCAGAGATGGCAAGGTATTACGACCTCAAAAATAAAAATTTAGTACGTATAGTAGTATGAATGATTGATTATAACTAGGAGCCTTTGTAGAAAAAGGGGTAAACAAAAATCGCAACTCAAAAGCGCAACACTCCGATCTATAACGTAACGAACAAGGATAACCAAAGCGAGATTATATATATACAACTGAGTGTCAAAAACAGGAATATCAAGACTCAAAATCCGGCTGCGAAGATAACCGGTCCGAGCATAGCAATATATACATATGATAAAATAATGAAAACCCCAAAGGAAACCCAAAGGGACACAAATACATAAAACCTATTCTCCAAAATCTCCCATAATAGGAGTCATCACAGTTTGTATTATTTAATGGAGATAAAAGTATCTAAGCGAAACATATAAACCAAAACATAGTCCCGAAAACAAAGGATCTTCGCAAATCTAGAAGTCTCCAGCATGCCTCAGCGGGAAACCTCACGTCCTGCATCTGAAAACCACAAAATCCGCATGGGTGAGAACCAGAGGTCCCCAGCATGGTAACGGCTTCCACATATATAATACATAATAATAGAGGAAAGCCAAAGGCAATCCTAGAACTTCCTCCAGATAATATCAAAGCTTATAAACAAGCTAACCATATAAGGGCATCTGACTAAAGATTCTTCAGTCTAACTAATACTTCCCTTTCCAATTCCTTCAAACCTCCCAACCACCAACAGGAGTATAATATATCAAACACAGTTATATCAGACAAAGAACATACAATTAGGAGCAGTTAAGACATTTAGACAATTAGCAAGTAATATGCAATCAAATAGGCAATCTCAAACAATTCACATAGTATGCATATGATGAATGCCTGTCCCTAGTGGCTGATGATATCATCTTGTCGGTTATAGAGCCAACCCGACAAGTCCTGGTCGCTAACCATTGGACTGTCCCTCTGTCGCGCATCCCCAACTCGAGTTATACTCGTTATAAACTTGATCATAAACATGATCCATATCCATCACCCTCACTGGTGAATATTTCGGGGGCGAGCTCATCCGGGTCTTTCACAGTGCCCGGCCACACTTACGACATAGGGTCAACAGAGTATCAAGTCTCAACCTGGAGCACGTGGTGGATAGCCACTGCTACTACCCAGGGAAACTCGTATCCCTGATCGTGGAAGTGCAAATCACAATTATCAATAATTCAGCATAAACATGCATGAATCCTCATCCATGGATCAACATCCATATCAGCCATTCTGGCTCACGGTTAAATCCATAACCAGCCAATATTCATAGCATACACAGCTATTCCGGCTCATGGTTCAATCCAGAACCAGCCAATTCACAAATAATCACGGCCCTTCGGCCAATGGCATAACAAGCACTTCCACCACCATCCTCCGCATCTCACATAATCATCTTGATCCTCATTGATCATTCATATTTCCCTTGCTTCACTCGCAAGTTAACTCATTCACTATCCCCTTTTTAATAGCTAGGCATGCCATAATGATTTAAGACATAAATAGTGAGATCGGAGGCTTAGAAGTATGAGATTCGGCTTTTAAAACTCAAGAATCAACTTTGGGATGAAAAAAGGGCCGCGCGTACGCGCACTCCACGCGCACGTGTGGATGGCCTCAAAAACTCATCGACGCACAAGCGTCATGCACGCTAACGCGTGGATTCCAAAATTTGCCAATCGACGCGCACGCGTCAACCACGCGTACGCGTGGGTGTTCTCATGCCCCAGGCACAACACTGGCACAGTTCTGGCATAACTCTCTGGAAAATGGCTGGGCATTGGGTGCAGCACAATTGGCGCGCCCGCGCACATCACGCGTACGCGTGGATGGCACTTTTCGGAAGATCGGCGCGTACGCGCCATGTGCGCCCACGCGCAAGGGGTCATTCTGCTAAAAATTTTCTAAGTTAAAAGCTGCAGAATTTCGCAGATTTACACCCCAATCTTCCAACGGACATAACTTCCTCATTTTAAATCGTTTTTCACCCGTTCTTCGAACGGCATGGACATCCCGGATCCAATTTCATTTCTAAACAGATTTGGTACAAAACGGAGATCCGTAGTCCAAGTTATGTCCCGTCAAAGTATGCCCAAAACCATATTTTCATACAAAACCACAATATGCCATTTTCAAAACAAACCATTTTCAACTCTTTTCAAAATCAATCAAAACATGCCAATTTCATCCCTTTTCTTTGAAATCAATCAAAATGTATCAAATTCAACATCAAGCCTCCTCAACTCACACATTGACACATTACCACAAATTACCAAAATCACTATTTCATCATTTTAACCCACTTCACCCAAGTGGCTCAAACTCAAACATATTGACATATCATATATTCTCCCTCATGCCAATTCTCAACAACACCAATTCCAATAAATCATTATTGTACACAATCAACATCATACTCACCATCAACATGGTTCAACCCACAATTCAACCATAACCAATCATCAAGCATATATCACAACATGCATATTTCTCATACATCGTACCACCAAGGCATCAATAATCATCATCACATATATGACCACATCATATATCTCAATCATTCAACAACATCAACAATTCAATGCCTATCTTAGGGCCTCTAGCCTAAGTATTTCCTACCACATTACATATTAGATACGGGAAACCGAAACCATACCTTAGCCGAATTTCCCAAGCTCCACCGGAGCACTTCCAAACCACTTATCCACAAGCTCTCAAGGCCTCAACACCTCCAAGAACAGATTTCTCACCACCAAACCCTTCCCAAGCTTTTCAAAGTCACCAATCAAGCTCCAATATCCACACATACACAACCTAAGCCACAACTATCATACCCATACACAACATCTCAAAACCCAAACATCATAAAATCACAAGATACACTAGGATTGAGAATCTTACCACACCCAAGGTCCAAGGAGACAAAATTAATCTTCTCCTTCAAGAGAGTTGGGTCCTATAACATCAAAGAACCCAAAATCTCAACATTTTACCCATGAAATTCGAAAATAAGGGCTGAAATTTCGAACAGAAACACGTGGCTTACCTCAAGATTAATTGTATGGGTTTTGTAGAGCTCTCCGCGGTGAACGCGTGGCCGCAAACGGGGCGGCAATCGGAACTCTAGATCAAAAGTTATGGTGATTTGAAGATCAAGTGAGAGGAAGAAGTTTGAGAGAGTGTTCTTCTCCCCCCTTCCCTCTAATTCAGCGTGTTTGTGTGTGTAATGAGGAGAGATAGTGCTGAAAACTAGGGTTTTGGTTAAGTTATGTTGGGCCAAAGGCCCACTTTGGGTCCGGTTGGCCCGATTTGGCCCGTTCGGTCCAATCTTTGTCCGAATTCTATAAAATTGGTACCAAAATTCTCGTCTCAATCTCCTCTACCACATTTAGCCATAAAAATCACATTTTAGGCTTTCTAGAATAAATTCTCATTTATAGGTTAATTAGCCGTTAATTAACCGGGTTTTACACATTATTGTTATATGAAATAGCTAAGAAATCATTGAAAAAAAAAACTAAATAAAAAAATTTGATTCTAAAACTTACATTCACATACCGTAAATAAAACACTTTATATATAATATTCATAAAGATATAAGAAAAAATCAAGATACCTATTAAAAAGATATAACGTAAAATATTATAATTATTGAAAAATTTTACTATAATAAATTATTAAATATTAATAAATTCAATTATTTAATAAGTAATAATTTTTAAAAATAATATCTATATATATTAAAATTATTGATTTATAGAAATATAAAAATAAATAATAATAATTACTAAAATATTTATTTAATTGATTTAATAATTAAATTTATATATTAAAAACATATTTTATATAATTATTTGAATGATTTAAATCTTTTGAAGTGTTATGTGTCGTTCGTAATTATTTAGAAATTGTCTTTATCAGGATATGAACTTTCAGTTACCATTTGAATGGTTTACCCTTTAATTTTATTAAATTTTGGTGTGGTTTTACATTTATATTAATTATATTTTAAAATGATTATTTTAGTTTTGTATAATTTTTATTTTGTTAGCTTGTTAAAAATTAAAGAAAAGAAAAGAAAATAAATTTTTATTTTTAAATAAAAATAATATCATTATATTTAAAAGAAAATATAATAATAAAACTCTAACTATTTAATATTTCTTGGTTAGAATAAAATACACATTTATTTAACTAAAACATATCTTTCATTTTGATATTGTCATTCTAATTTTTAATATATTTATACAATAATATATAGGAGGAAAGGATAAAAAAAAGAGTAAATTCTCTTTTCGATCCTTATTCATTTTTTTATGGATTTTGCACCCCTTAAAAAATATAAAAACCCAAATCAGTCTCTATCTACTTTGATATATGGACGTTTCAGTCCCTGCAACCAGTTTCGAGTAGGTCACTTACTGATGTGTCAGCAATTTATCTACGTGGATTTATCTCCTTCATAATTGAGACAAATCGCCCTCTAAACCTTTGTTGAAACGTTGCGTTTCATAAAGAGGCGTTATCTTTTGGGTGTTTATAGTTGTTTAGGGTTTTTGCTTTATTCTTAATTGTCTTCGTTGCGTTATCTTTACTCTACACACAACGAAGACAATGAAAAATAAAGAAAAAATTCTAAATAACTATGAACACTCATAAGATAATGCTTTTTTATGAAATGTAATATTTTAACAAAAGTTTAGGAGCGATTTGTTTCAATTATGAAAGAGAAAAACTCACATAGACAACTTACTGACATATTAATAAATTATAGAGACTAAAATATACATATATCAAAATAGATAAAGATCAATTTAAATTTTTATATTTTTTAAAAAGTACAAAATTTATGGGACAAATAATTAAAAATCGGATCAAAAAGACATTTTCTCCAAAAAAAAAAATTGAAGAGCGGGACGGAGACCGGCCGTAAGTATATATAATATAAAAACAAGTACCAATTTTAATATAATTATATAATTAAATAAGTATTGAAACATGTGGATCATGCATACTCTTTTATTTTCTATTTGTTTTCTAAAATATATGTTATATAATAATTTATACTAAAGTTCCTTGTCATTAATTATGAAATGACTAAATTATACTTTTGCTAGGTTTACAAAAATGATTAAAATATCTTTTTAGTTTTTTCACAAAAAAGCTTTTATTTCATTTTGTAAAAAATATCCTTTTAGTTATTTTTAAAGGATTAAAATAATCTTTGAGAATAATTTTTAATTATGTTATAAATTATAAATTTAATTTTTAAAATGATTAAGACTAAAATATTCTTTAATTCTATGACTAAAATACTCTCATAAATATTAATTTTAAAATATTAAAATACCCCATTAAAGATTAATCCTTTAAAAATATCTAAAAATATTTTTGTATTTTATAAAATGTAACAAAAAATATTTTCAGGAAAAATTAAAATAATATTTTAATTTTTTTATAAAATAAATTAATTAAAACGATAATTTTGTCATTTCATAATTAATGGATCTGGCATTTGATATAAATTATTACATAATATATATTTTAAAAAATAAATATAAAATAAATACTAATGCATTTAATATCATTTTCATGTCGTCTTCATAAATTTAAATACTCTAAAAAAATGATAAAATAATAATGCAAAAAATTAATCATCATTCAATTTATAACTCTCGTTATATATAAATTTTATTATCTTAAAATTTATTACTTCCTTCTCTTTAAAATATCTTATCTCATTTTTTTATCCATATCTCATCATAATGTTACGTATTGATTAGCCACCTGCCGGAGCAGCCACCTTAAATGATATAATACCATGATATTTTATGTGACTTATTCAGGGGAAAAAAGGAAAGGAAAAAAGCTAGACTAGTTCAACCCATTGCCTTATAAATATATACCTTAGTATGGGGTTCCATACTACAATTATAAATACCATTGATCTAGCATTATTTCATAAGAAACCTAATGGAATTCCAAAGTGAAATGCAGGCAGCAAAACTGCTTAAAGCTCAAAGCCACATATGGAATCACATATTCAATTTCATAAACTCTATGTCTCTTAAATGTGCTGTTGAATTAGGCATACCTGATGCCATTCACAATTATGGCCAACCCATGCCACTTTCACAACTCATAGCTTCACTACCAATCCACCCATCAAAATCCTCCTCCATCCAACGTTTAATGAGAATCTTGATCCATTCCAGCTTCTTCGGAACGAAGAATGTCGCCAACGATGACCCGGAAGTTGGGTATGTGTTAACTGATTCATGCATGCTTCTGCTTAAGGACAATCCCTTAAGTGTGACACTGTTCTTACTTGGCATGCTTGATCCAATGTTAACAAAACCATGGCATAAATTGTCCACATGGTTCCAAAGTAACAATCCCACACCATTTGAAACAGAACATAGGGAACTGTTTTGGGCATATGCTTGTCATGAGCCTAAACTTAATGAAATTTTCAATGATGCATGGCAAGTGATGCTCGATTGGTTAGCAAGTTGTTACTTGATGACAAGTGCAAGGGAGTGTTTGAGGGTTTGGAATCGTTGGTCGATGTTGGTGGAGGCACTGGAATTGTTGCCAAGGCCATAGCCAAATCATTCCCACAGTTAGATTGCACTGTATTTGACCTTCCACGTGTTGTTGCTGACTTGGAAGGAATTGACAACCTTAAATATATTGGAGGGGACATGCTTGAGGCTATTCCTCCCTCTAATTCCATTTTCTTGAAGGTAATTAAATATTATCACTTGCTTTCATTTTTTAGTATAATTAAGTTGTTTATGTATACTTTTAAAATCATAGATTCAACCTCTCTGCAAATATTAGTTTAAACTACGTATATTATATTATGAGAAAGTCTAGGAGAGTATTTTTATTAAAATTTGCAAGCATTCAACTAGTAAAAGAAAAATGAGTAATTTTATATTATTGGATAAAATTTTACACCATTTAAAACACCAATAATAACTAATTGATAGTTACAAATCATAAAACTCGCAGACCCTAACTCCTCTTATATTATTAGTTGAGTGTGATATCTTTTTAAACTTTGTGTAATAAATTATACGTTGTATTGGTTTTACGTTTTTATTGTGTTTTTTAAATATCTTTCCTATAAATTTTACAATTTGGTGTATTGTTTTTATTTTTCTTATTAAATTTTGTATAATAAAACTTTTACACAAGAAAAAACTCATTTAAATTAATTATTATTAAATTTGATGAATTTTACGTTTTTATTTTAGATTTTCTATCTATAATAATCCCTTTTTCATAATTAAGTGTGCTGTATCATTGGTTTCATTTATATCAAATATTGAGTTCTTATTTAATTGTTACAAAAAAAAAGAGGAGTGTTAATAAGGGGTTAATAAGTTTTATGATTTGTAGTTATTAATTAATTATTATTGGTGTTTTTAATGGTGTGAGATTTTATCCAATAATATGGAATTACTTATTTTTTTGCTAGTTAAATGTTGGTCAAATTTTAATAAAATTGTTAGTCTTATATTTTAAAAAAAAAAAACAAAAAATGGCATATAATAATAAATTAACAATATTCATAATTATAAAGCATGCGTTAAATTAATATGTCAAAAATAGAAATTTAATTAGGCATAATTGGGTTGACAATATTTCTTTTGGTATGCTAGATTTTTTTTCATATATATGATGTTAATTACACACACGTATAGTCTTATATATATATAATGAACCTGGCTAAAGGGACCACTAATAAAGAACTAATAACAACTAACTAATTGACCCTGGACGTAAGTAGCATGTCTGCATGTGGTTGCATTTTGTTTGAGACCTGATTACTCTTATAGATAAATGAAATGCAACCAAAGAATTGGTTATATTATGTATTTATATAAAAATATGTTTTAAGTATATCTTGAATTAAAATTTTTTTATTAAATATGAAAAAATTTTAGTCATTAAGAGAATATTATTAAATTAATAATTTAATATAATTTTTTTATATAAAAGTCAATTTTATTTTAAATTATCATTAAATTATATAATAATATTGTATTTTTTTTATAATTTATGGATAGAGTTAGATACTCGTAGATTAAAAATGATGAGTAGAGTTCGAATATTATCAACCTACAAATAGGATATAATTTAATTTATATAAAAGTATCAATCCGTACGTAGCGAATTAGAATTGAATTAAAACCTATCTTACCTACTAATTGCCACCCCTAATAGTTAGAGTGCATTATTTCTAGATCTCCCACATGCTATATTGCTGCCTTGGAAAGAAGTGAAAACCTTAAATATGTAGCTTTTTATTTTAAGTGTTGTGGTTTTAGTGGTGTTTTTTGATAATGTGAAAATTTAATTTTTTTTGTGGATATCATAATTTTAAGAGTTGGATTTGTAGTTTTTTTTTTTAAATATATAAATTTGAAGGTTAGATGATTTTTTTTATTTTAAAATTTTTTAAATATATAAATATGAGGGTTGAATTTGTATTTAAGTGTTGCAAAATTTTTGAAACATGCTAATGAGACCTTTCAATTTGTTTTGCAGTAAAAAAAATTTACTTCACCACAAGTCAAATCCTCCGATTTGTTATTTAAAATAAAAAAATTAAAATTCACATAAATAGGTGTTGAATAGGAATAAAATATTATCTTTAATTTTGAGGATACCCAACATCATAAAAAAAAAAAGAACAGTCATGCTACATATTCATGTAATTTTTCATCCAAGTCCATCTAAATCTATCTAAACTGACTCAACACAAAAAAAATCCAATTCTATCAAATGAGCGTGTATTACATGCGCCTAAACCCTCCAAAACGTTAGCATATTTATTCGCGCCTTGAATATGAAACGTTCCTTCTTCAACCTCGAAATTGCTACTGGAGTTAAATCTCTTTCAAAATCTCTCAAAACTCGTTCGTATTTTCTGTGGAAACTACTTTTACTAAAGAATCGCGAGAAGGTTTCGAAAGAAATAAGAAAAAACAAACAAAAACAAAAACAAAGACTGCGAAATGTATAAAAAAACTAATGTTCATTGAATCTCGCAATCTCGCATTTCTCCTAGTTCGATTTAAAGTTTAGTGGATTGAGTTGTTTCGTTTAGTAGATTGAGTTATTCTGATTCCTTTTCTTTTTGCGTAACTAGGGCATACGAATGGAAATGTGTTATTATTCTGTGATATATAGGTTGGTTCATTGGAGTTGGTGATTTAGATTTCCTTGATTGTTAAGTGTTCAGTTGAGTTTTTTTGTATGCAGAAATGTTTTTCTTATTGATTTAATGTTTATCACGTTTTATTCAAAACATGAATGGAGATCGGTTCATTGGAATTGGTGATTTAGATTCATTTGATTATTAAGTGTTCAGTTGAGTTCTTTTGCATGTAGAAATATTTTTTTACTGATTAAATGTTTACCACGTTTTATTCAAAACATGGATGGAGATCAGTTTATTGGAGTTGCTGATTTTGATTCACCTGATTGTTATGTGTTCAGTTAAATTCTTTTACATGTAGAAATATTTTTCTTGCTGATTGAATATTTAACACGTTTTATTCAAACATGAATGAAGTTCGGTTCATTAGAGTTGGTAATTTTGATTCACTTAATTGTTATATGTTCAATTGAGTTCTTTCGCATACAAAAATATTTTTATTATTGATTGAATATTTAACATGTTTTATTCAAACATGAATAGAATTCGATTTATTAGAGTTCTAATTTTGATTCATTTGATTAAAATATATATGTTTATATTTGTCAGTATATTAAGTGAAGTATTGATCAAATTTTTTTGTTCTTACAATAAAAATATAAAAGATGACGGCGACGAAAAAGCAGAAACCGCTATAAGAATTTTATGATCTCATTTCATAAAGTTGTGGAAATAATGCAATGCTAATTAAGGCGATAAGGCTTCCCACCATTACACTAAGCGTGTGAGGTGGACGCCTTCCTTTATCAATGTTATGAGTAATAACTTATTACAGGGGCGGAGCCAGGTGGTGAGAAAGGGGGGCGATGGCCCCCCCTAATTTTAATTTTTTACATGTAAATTATATGTAAATTTCAATTTAGCCCCCCTTAAAATTTTATTTTAGTCTTAGTTTATTGTATAAATATTTTTGGCTCCCCTCTAATATTTTATCTAGCTCCGCCCCTGACTTATTATTGTTGTAATCTTCTCTTAATGATATATCATGTTTTATGTTTGTAATAATCTTATCTTTAGTAGTAATGTTTCAATCATCTTCTTATTTTCGACCATAGCTTACCTTACAGTGATCAAGAAATTAAAGTAAGCTAGCCATTCAAGCATCCAAATATTCCATAGTTAGCTTTATTCTTTCATTTCACTAATAAAAAGACAAGCAAATATAAAACATAAGGATTAATTATATATTTCAAAAAGAGTAAATAAGCAAATCAACTCGGTGCTGCAAAAGATCTCTACTTGTAAAAAGAGAAACACAGAAGACAAAAGGGTTCTATCTGATCAAATGTACCAAGAGAGAGAGGACTCACGATATGTGATTAAATTAAATTAGTTGATTTTTAATTTCTTCTCCCTTTTAAGTTGTATTTCTTATTTTGGTAAAAAAATTGATAAATTTAGAATAATTTTTGTAAAATTTTTTAACTTTTTCTAATGTCTTAAAAATCATCCTGGCCTTTGAGACAAATTGTTCATTCATAACACACCTGATTTACAGAATGAACCGAACATATTATTAAGGGAAAATAATTGTATAGTACTAAATGAATGGAACATTATCCATTATATAAAATCAAATTCAAAACAGCTTTCTGCATAATGAACCAAACATGTTATTATGGTGAAACAATTGTATAGTGTACTAAATGAACGTAACATTATCCATTATATAAAATCAAATTCAAAATAGCTTTTTACATAATGAACCGAACACGTTATTAAGGTGAAACAATTGTACACTACTAACTGAACAAAATATTATCCATTATATAAAATCAAATTCAAAATACCTCTGTCTACAATTTAGAGATTATCATTCAATTCAGAACACCTGCATCCATTCAATTTAATTCAATTGAATTTAGCAATTGCATTCTATTCAATTTGATTCAAAAAATAATCTAAACCTCGTCTGCTTGATTTATTTCAAGAGAATAATCCAAATCGCTATCATTCAACTAATTTAAAATTGAATCATTCATTGTTTTGATAGCCTATTGAAGTCCACAGATCGAAGAAAGAAAACGAAGAAGAATAGGAAGAAGAGCGGCGAGCAGTAGAGAAGAACAACGAACAACAAAGAAGAAAAAGAAGAAGAACGACGCAGTAGCAGAGCAGATATGAAAATTGCAATAAGATTGTTAACGATGAAAAATGTTTACGTTGAAGAAGAAGCTTTATGCACGTTAATAGGAGGAGCAGGGGGCGCGCGTGTATTTTACGTAACTTAGGGAGAAAGGAGAGGCGCGTTAACAAAAAATTGCTTAGATGACTTGGTTATATTTTTTACATGGATGTGGAATATTATCGAAAAAAGGATTAGAATCAAACTTTTAAAAAATTAATAATTCTAATAATAAATCCTCAAAAAAGATAAATTAAAATTAGTAATAATTCACTATTCGAATTCCATTACTATTCACATCGAGTCAAGCATTAAGATAAATAAAATTCATTCAACCTTAAACAGAGACATTGATTAAGTCTTTAATATGCTCTTCACAAATATTTTTTAGTCATCAATTAAAAAATCAAACATTTAATTAGTTTTATAACATAAAAAAATTGAGCATAAAATATGCTATCAAGTTATTTTTCATACTTATTCTTTTCGATAAATTTAACTTACCAAAACCAAAAGATAATGAACAAGATCAATTTCATAAAGTACTTTCAAAGACAAACTGATACAGAAAATAACATAAACTAAAATAACAAATAAAACAAAAAATTGTTACATAAGGATATCTTAAAAACTATCGATACAACAGATAACTGCTTGGCAAGACATTAAGATCCTGACCACAAATAATGAAGTTGAAGTCTTAAAATTATCTAATCACTATTCACCCACTCATTGCCCACTACAAGAGACACGATAAATAGTAGCGCTTTATTAGAGTCGGTTTAAAAAAGCCGTTATCTGCAGATTAACGGTGATTTTTGGAGTAGATTTGAGAGAAGCTGCTATTTTCTTTCTTTTCATGGTTCAATTAAATGTCCCTCTTTCTCATATCTCTATCTCAATTCTCACATTCTGATTTTCTTTACTCTCACTAGTTATAACATTGAGTTCTCTTCTCTCCACATTCTATTACCGTCTCTACACCTCTTCAAAGTTTTTACGTTGTGCTAGCTCTTTTGCTTCTTCTACTTCCTCCTTTCCTCAGCCTGTAAAACTCGGTTAATTAATGACTAATTAACCCATAAATTAAAATATATTCTATAAAGTGAGGAATGAGGTTTTTATGATTTAATGTGATAGAGAAATTTAAAACGAGAATTTTGACACTAATTTTAAAGAAATCGGCTCAAGATTGGACCGAACGAGACAAACCGGGCCAACCGGATCCAAGTTGGGACCAAGGACCAGCCAAACCTCATTAATATTGAGAGTTCAATACTCTCTCTCCCTCCAAACACAAACACAAACACACACGCTAAATTAGAAAGGGGAAGAAGGAGAAGTTCCCAAACCCTCATTCCAAGTTCAAGTTGCCATAACTTTTGATCCGGAGCTCCGATTGACGAACCGTTTGCGGCCACGCGTTGGGCTTGTCAAGATCTTTAATTCTATCCAAAAAAATGTAAGTAAATCGCATTTTCCTAGCTCCATTTCTGTTGGTATATTAATTTCGGGTTTAAGGTTTGAGGAACTCAATTCCTTGATGATTTTCATATTTTAGGGGTTCACTGGACTTGATTCCTTGTGGGTATTGCTCAAGGATCAGTAGGTAAAGGTAAAAAAACTCTAAATCTTTGTGGTTTGTCTAATTTCATGTGCCCTAGTATTAAAATTTGTTCAATTGTATGAACTAGTTGAGTTTATGTGAATTAGAGTTGAAATTGTCAAATTGGAGCTTGATTGAAGTCTTGGAAAGGCTTGGAGTGGGTTTTTGGTGCTGGGAGATCCATTTGAAAGGTGTTGGAGCCTTGAAGGTTTGAAGAAAGTGAAAATTGGAGGTGTTCCGGGTTGAGCAGGGAATCGGCCAAGGTATGGTTTCGATTTTCTGTATCTACAATATAATATGGTTGTGAAAACTTAGGCTAGTGACCCATAGGATAGAAATTGAACTTGTGGTGATGGTTGATTGGTTTTTGGAATAGTTGTATAATTATGTGATTATTGGTTTTTGGAGTGTATGATTGAAGCTTTTGATTGATGATGTATGTGAGTTTTGTATGATGATGATACTTGGTATATATAAAGGTTGAATTAAAGTTGAAATTATGCTTGATATGGATAATTGGTCTTGTATGTTAATCATTGTGGAATTAGAGACCTTGGTGGTGGAATTTGATGAAAATGGAAGATTGGTATTAAATGATATATATTGTGAATTTTTGAGTTAAAATTTATGAAGTAGAGTGTTTGTGTGTTATGGGATGAATATAAAAGTTGTAATGTGGTTAAGATTGAAATATTAAGGTTTTGGTTGGTTTTAAAAATGAATTTGAAAGTACATGTTTTAAAAATTGGGAGTTTATGAGCTTTGGTAAAAATAGAATTTTGATGAACTTCAACGGATCATATTTTAAGCTATTATTTTCAGAATTTGATGATTTTTATATCAAATGAAAGATAATTTCCCAAGCTTTAAAATGGTTTAAATTTGGTTAAAATTTGAATTTTGTGGAAGGAGATATCATCGTTGGAAGTTTGGGCCAAAAATATAAATTCTGCAAATTCTGTAGAATTTGTGATTTCTGGGTTGTGTGCGCACGCACCGCCCAACGTGCATGCACACCCCGTAAATTTTTGAAGCTGTGCGTACGCACAGCCTTGTGCGCACGCACACGCGGGGATGGGGCCACTGCTAGGAGCGCTAGCACGCCCTGTGCGGGCACATGACCAAGGAAGTCTTGCAAGCTGTGCGTACGCAAAAATCTGTGCACACGCACACGTCGTGAATGTCAATTTGTTGATGGCGCTAGCACACCTTGTGCGCGCACTCAACCCTAGAAATTTAACTTTATGTGCATACGCACAAGCCTGTGCGCACGCACACTTTCTGAAAATGCTTCTGGGCGTGCGCACGCACACCTCTGTGCATACGCATACGACCCGATTCTCTTTTAAAACTTTTGTTTTCAAGTCTTTCACATTCCCAACGAGCTCGTAACCTTTCGAGATGTTGTTTCACGCTTATAAACCTCCAATTTCATCTTTTAAACCTTAGATCAATATAAAATGCCTAGTGATTGAGAGGAAGTTAGGAAAGAAGGTAACTTGTGGATGAAGAAATGTGATATAATGAGAAGTTATGACTAATGATGAGGTTATGAGTTGTTGAGTAGAATGGTGGAGAGTTGTGTATATGATATGAGCCGAATGGCTGGGTATATGATAGGAGCCGAATGGCTGTGTGTGATATGAGTCGAATGGCTGTGTATGAGGATGGTTTATGGCTGATTATGAATTGTGATTTTAAACCGGATGGCTGTGATAAATTGTAAACTATGGCTGGAAATGAAAATGTGAATGATTGTTTTATCTTGAGTTCTCTTTCTCTAAAGTGCGACCCTAGAGAGATGGTAGAAGGTGAGGATCCCCTTCCTTGTTCCTCCTAGTATTGTAAAATCGCCCCCAGCGAGATGGTGAGAGGTTAGGATCCCCTCCTTGGTTCCTCCTGGGCATATGAGAACGTACCTCCTAGGTAGATGCAAGGGTTGTGATTTCGCCCCACTTGCTCTAGGTTGGTTAGTATAGAGGCTCCCCGAGCAGACGCAAGGGTTGTGGTTTCGTCCCACTTGCCCTGGGTTATGATGAGTGATAATATGGTCATAAGGAATGATTATAGAATGTGTATGGATGGATGTGAAATGATTATCTGAGACACGAGTTTCCCTAGATGAAAGCAGTGACTAGCCATCACGTACTCCAGGTTGAAACTCGATACTCTGCTGACCCTATGTCGTAAGTGTGGCCGGACACTGTGAAAGGTCCAGATGAGCTCGCCCACGTGATAAACACCAAGAGTGGGTGTTGTACAATTATGATTATGATTATGATTATGATTATGATTATGATTATGATTATGAATTTGTTATGATTGAGAATTACTCGAGTTGGGGATGCACGACAGAGGGATCGTCCAATAGTTAGCTACCAGGACTTGTCGGGTTGGCTCTATAACCGACAGATGAGATTTATCAGCCACTAGGACAGGCATGCATCATATGCATCTATATGTCTTGTTTGGATTGCCTAAGTGATTGCATAACTAAATGCTACTTGATTATCTGCTATATTTGAATCCTATTTGTAACTTTTCTATTTGTAATAATTGTGTTTGTTGCATTTGGTTTCGCTGGTGGTTGGGGGGTTTGGAGGAGTTGGAAAGGGGAGTTTTAGATAGCTCTGAAGACCCTTAGCTAGTTACCTATTTTTATTTCATGGTTTAGTTATGTTTTAAGCTTTAATTATCTGTGGAAGTTCTAGGATTACCTTCGGCTTTCCCAGGACATTATATGTTAGATACATGGGCACTGTTACCATGCTGAGAACCTCTGGTTCTCACCCATGCGGGTTTTGTGATTTTCAGATGCAGGATAGGCGGCACTCCTTTGAAGCATGCTGAAAGCTTCTGATGTTGCAAAGATCTTTACCTTTTGGGGTTATTTTGGTTATCTGTATTTTGTTTAGACACTTATTATCTCAACTGTATATATGTATGCTGTATTAATTCCTGTTAGAGGTGATTTTGGAGACTCAGGTTTTGTATCTCTGTACTTTGGGTTTTCTTTGGGGTTTTTCTATATATATCTATATATGTATATACACCTATTTGCTCGGGCCGATTTATCTTCATGAGCCGAGTCTTGAGTTTTGTTATATGTAATTTTAGAACTCTTGGTATAATAACTCCTTAGCATGTTCTATCTTGCGACATCTGTCTTAATCGCTTCGTGAGCGTTACCCTTTTCAATTTAACAGTTATACTTTATCCCTTTCCTCAAAGGCTCCTAGTTATAAACCTTTTTCACTATATTATATATTAAATTTTTACTTTTAGAGGTCGTAGCGCCTCGCCACCTCTGTTTTACATCCTAGGTGTACAGCTCTGTGTGGTAGGGTGTTACATTATGGTATCAGAGCAGTTCGTTCCTGTAGAGCCTGAGGGACGGACTGACTATGCTTCTGAGCATACTCTGAGTTATGTTTTTGTGCTATTTAGGATATCTGCCTGATATACATAGCATAAAGTTCATGAGCATGCATTTAGAACTATGAAGCACTAGACTTGCGATATTGAGACTGATCACCGTGATATCACTTGTTTGGTGTGAATAGGAACCAAATAGCGCCTCGTGGACGCGGTCGAGGCCGTAATCATGGTCGAAGACGGAGAGATAATGATGTAACCATACCAGTAGGTACCTTGACTAATTTTATGGCCGCGATGGCGAGTGCGGTTGCTGGTATTGGCGCTGTGGCTGCTGTGACTAGTCGAGCAAGGGGTAGGATAGAACAACAAGTTAGAGTTGGCAACAATAGTGGTGACAAAAACGATGGCAGAAATGATGTTCCAAGTACAGTGGCACCAGTGGAAATAGCGAGTTATTCGGAGTTAACTAACACAAGTCAAACAGCAGGCGAAAGCTTAACAAGGACCGAGCTGGCTAGGAGTAACCGCTGGGAATCTTTCACCAAGATAGAGGGAAAGAAGACGAAGATTACAACAAGGGGACAAAGTTTCAAGAGGGGCCGTTATGCCACTTTACGTTCTCAATGCCGGAATAATGACCGAAAGAACGACAACTGTCAGGGTCCGAATTCAGAAGGGCAGATTAGTACTCAACTGGAAGACTTAAAGTGTCGAAAATGCAAAAAGTATCATCCAAATAGACCATGAAGGGCCGGACTAGGTGTATGTTATGAGTGTGGGAAGCCAGGGCATATAAATTGAGATTGTCCACACAGAAAGCACCGGGAGGCAGCTGAATCTGATTCTCAGACCCAAGATAATTGCAAATTAGCAGTTGAATCTTTAACTACCTTGCATACCATTGATATGTAACATTCATTCATGATGCATGACAAAGTTTTGATAATCGTGAAGTCCAAGTGGTGATTAGTCAACGACTATTAGTTGTTGAGACAGAGCGATATTTTAGTTAACTTAGAAGAGTGGCTAGGCTCTTGAAGGTTAAGAATCAGAGCGATGCAGCAGAAGAGGGTTGGATTATACCTAAGGAATTAGAAGTATTGAGAACTTTGCGGAGTTATTGTTTGGAACCCAGTGATAGTGAACTGCGAGGAAGAGGAATGGAACAGATTTAACCTTTAGTTGATAATTGTTTGAGAGGTGAGTGAAGATGAGGCTAAATCGCTGTTGCGAGAGAGTTTTTGAGACAATCCTGAAGGTGTACCAGAACCCCCATCTCGGAGAAAAAGTGAGTTTGCGATATACTTAGTGCCGGAAGCCGGATCAGTTTTGATCGTACCGTAACTGAAGACACCATTGTAATCGGTAGAATCTAGGATCGAGTTGAAAGGAGTATTAGAAGAGAAAACCATCCAACTAAGTGTTTTCCTGTGAGAAGTGCTGGTTGTGCCAGTTGAGAAGGAAGAGAACAGCAAAAGGCTTTATGCGAGGGGGAGTGTGCCAACAGAATCTGTGCGAACGGATCTAACCTTCTTTTGAAATCTGCATTGAAACTCTATCTGGAGTCTTTCTTAAATGACTTGATCATCTTTCTACTTTTACTCATTACGCACACAAATATTATTTCTTCTAGGATGAGCTTGAGCTTGTTTCGGCATAACCACGTAACTCTTGAATCTAGGGAACTTACGGTGAGTAGGGTTACTCTCATTCGCAAATTGTATTCTTTAAAATCAGCTGAGACTTCTTTGACTCTATACACTCTGTTCTTTCTACCAAAGGTTTTTAAATTGAGCTCTTTTCTTGAAATGCACCTCAATTTTTCTTCTTGTGCATTTCATTATTTTGGTACAACTCTGTTTGATCGTATACAAGACTTTCTTTTGATTTCTTGTGAACACCCTTTGTGTTGCTCGTTCGTCATTTTGAACATAACATCCTTTCAAAAATTAACTCATCCTAAATTTTTCGTCGCATACGACTCCTAGATGAGACCATTAACATGCTAATTCCCTAGAACAAGGCTTTTGAACACGAAGAATGTGCATGTGGCACTACAAAGGATTTTGGAGCCTTAATTCTTGACAACCATATTATCCGCGATTATGTTAACACCTTGGAATGTACCTTTCGTTGGATACCTAGGTACGACAGAGACTTTAAAACCTTGAAGGGAAGATTAACATCAGTGCCAGTATTCATGATGCCCAAACTTAATTAAACTACGTGGAGTGATTGCGATACATTGCAACAGGGGGGCTTAGGATGCGTGCAAACACAACTTCGGGAAGCGGTGACGGATACCAGAGCAGGAAATCTCTGAGTATTGCTCGTATGACCAAGGAGGATAAGAAGCTATCAAGGATATTGGAGTCTATTAAACAAGAGAATCAAGAAGAGATCGATGAAGACAAGAAAGAAATTAGAAGGAATGAAGAAACAAAATTGAAGGTATGGGCAGAGGTAGTGTGCCTAATGTCAACAGTTGACACATGAACTGTTGTCTGAAGCTCACAAGAGTGGATTTTTTATTCACCCTGTAATACCGAAACGTGTCATGAGTTCAAAGAAGATATTTTAGGCGGCTCGATGAGATGATGTGGCAGCGCGTGTGATCATATAGTTGACATGTTAGAAAGTAAAAAATGACCAACAGAGGCTATTCAAAATGCTGTAACCATTGAAGGTTCTACACTGAAAGTGGGAAAGGATAGCCCTTGATTTCGGAGTAGATTGTCGAGGTCTAGGACAGAAGGTGATGCTGTTAGGTAATCGTGGAACAAGTGACCAAGTCCATTCCGTCCATCAGAGCAAACTAATTATCGAAAATATTAACGAGACTATACACCAAGGAGAAAGTGGGATTTCACGGTGCGCTAGACGCCTTTGTATTTATCTGAGACTGCAAGTATCAAATATCTTAGGCCCTAAGTGTTGTTGGAGAATGATTAAGGAGAAGGAAACGTTAAGTAAGGATGTAATCTAAAGCTGGATGTCGGGGCAGAAGCTAGAGGTATTAAACTGAATCGGTTGCAGATTTTTAAGGAGCTGTAAGGCCAAGAGTGCGAGAAGTGCGATAAGAGGATAACTAAGAATATTGAAGCAAGTTGAACAAGGAAATCAAGCGTCTTAGGTTTTGAACTAATGGCCAAAAACGATGAGGAGAGATTAAGCAAAAATCGAGTTAAGGTTCTAACTACGCAAGTCGACCTAAAAGTTGTGCAGACTAACGGAGTGAGCCTAAAAAGTTTAGAAAAGAAAGTTGTGTATTATTGGAGACTACTTTGGTGACCGGTAAGAAAAGAATGATTGACCTAAATGAGTTTATTTCGAGGATGATGGGCCGTTTGAGGTGCTAGAGCAATTTGAACCAGTTCAATTCAAAAAGGATATGAAAGGATGTGAAGTTTCGAGTGACCTGGTGCAGAATTTGTAAGCCATAAACTAACCGACAATTGCACTGGGTCGTACCAAGTAGTACCTCAAGTGAATGAGGGTCGATCGCACGAGGATTGAAGCAACAATGGTTAAGTGATTTACTTAGTTAGACAATCAGAAAATGGTGTTTGAGAGTTCAAAAGCATTAAACAGGAACTTCAGAATATCAGAAGACAGGCAATAAATAAGTTGGAAAAACAATATGGAGAAGGCAGTTAAGGCTTCAGATTATCTATTTTTCGGATTGTCTTTTCTTATTAATTTATTTTAATCATGCAAGATTTAATTCATGGCAAACTATATATGACTAAACCCTAATTCCTTAGACCTTTTTAGTCTCTTCTAAAATTCATCAACCGCCAATTCTTTGGTCAATCAATTCCAATTAAAGGGTGAAGTTCAATTCTAGTTATATGCCACAGAAATCCTAATTACCCAAATATAAAAGGATTATATGTCACGTATCCCGTTAAATCCAGATAATTAGAAATTTAGGAGAATATGTTTTTAAGCTGTTGTTCAAGTAAAGAGCTTTTCCAAGTTATACAAGAACTCAATTAGAAAAAGGGTCATACTTCGGTTCCACCCAATTTCATAAAATAAAGAACGAAAACAATTCTTGAAATATAAATCACTACATAAATTAAAATAGAAAAAACAAGGAACATAATCAATCCATACAATAGACAGAGCTCCTAACCTTAACAGTGGAGGTTTAGTTGCTCATGGAAAAGAGTGAAAACTAGGATTCTGGTAAATTGTGAATTTTTTTTGGGATTAGATGGAATAATTCTCCAGAAGAAAAGTTTCTCCTTTTTATATCTAATCTTAATTAATTTAAAATCTATTTTCTAAAATTAAAATAATATATTTTCCTATTTTAAAATAAAATTTAAATTTAAATCAGAATTAATTAAATAATTTGCGCCTTGTAATGTGGGGACCACTTGGCTTCACTGGATCCACACCTAACTTGGCTAAGAGCTGCGCCTAACTTCATGTTGTTCACCACACAAGGCGCCTTACTTGGACTGAAGAGGAGGCAATGTGCCTTACTTGGAGGAGAGC
The DNA here is from genome assembly GCF_014773155.1 of Arachis stenosperma. Lineage (NCBI taxonomy): Eukaryota > Viridiplantae > Streptophyta > Magnoliopsida > Fabales > Fabaceae > Arachis > Arachis stenosperma. Next base: position 25,064,205 of record NC_080383.1, on the reverse strand, counting down.
AAATGTTGCGTGTTGTTGTTGTTTCTTGCGCCTAACTTGAGAAATCTCAAGGTAGGCGCAGTCTTGGCAGAGTTGATGGAAGAGAAGTATAAACTATTATATATCGTTGAAAAGCTCTAGAAGTTATCTTTCCAACACCACTGGAATCACATCCATTGGATATCTATAGCTTGAGTTATTCAGGTTTGAGTGTAGAGAGGTTAGGGTTGACAGCATCATTCGCCTTTTTCTCTTTTTTCTGCGAAAACTCTATCAAATCCAGGCAAATGCTACCTAAAATAAATAGAATAGCACAAGACTCAAAGTAGCATCCATAGTGGCTAAAAGATAATTAATTCTTGATTAAACTCAACAATTTAAATGCAAATTCACTACGAAAAGATAGGAAAGATGCTCACACATCATGACCCCAATCAGGATTGATGACGTAAACATTAAAGAACTCTGAGGAAAAGAAATATCATTAGAGAAGGTGACTTGGAGATCTAGTCAGAATTGAGGAGCACACCGGCGAACTTGAATTAGAAATGAGGACAGACTAACTTCACCCATTTATAAGTGGGTAGAATGTAAAACCCAGTTAATTAATGACTAATTAACCCATAAATTAAAATATATTCTAGAAAGTGAGGAATGAGGTTTTTATGGTTTAATGTGATAGAGAAATTTAAAACGAGAATTTCGACACCAATTTTAAAGAAATCAGCCTAAGATTGGCCCAAACTGGGCCAACCAGACCGAAGTTGGGCCTAAGGCCCAAACAAACATCATTAGTATTGAGAGTTCAGCACTCTCTCTCCTTCCAAACACAAACACACACACTGAATTAGAAAGGGGAAGAAGGAGAAGTTCCCAAACCCTCATTCTAAGTTCAAGTTGTAATAACTTTTCATCCAGAGCTCCGATTGACGAGTCGTTTGCGGCCACGCATCGGACTTGTGGAGCTCCTCAATTCTATCTAAACAAAACTATAAGTAAATCGAGTTTGCCTAGCTCCATTTCTACTGGTATGTTAATTTCGGGTTTAAGGTTTGAGGAACTCAATTCCTTGATGATTTTAATATTTTAGGGGTTCACTATACTTGATTCCTTGTGGGTATTGCTCAAGGATCAGTAGGTAAAGGTAAGAAAACTCTAAATCCTTGTGGTTTGTCCAATTTCATGTGCCCTAGTGTTAAAATTTGTTCAATTGTATGAACTAGTTGAGTTTATGTGAATTAGAGTTGAAATTGTCAAATTGGAGCTTGATTGAAGTCTTGGAAAGGCTTGGAGTGGGCTTTTGGTGCTGGGAGATCCATTTGAAAGGTGTTGGCGCCTTGAAAGTTTAAGGAAAGTGAAAATTGGAGGTGTTCCGGGTTGAGCGGAGAATCGGCCAAGGTATAGTTTCGGTTTTCTGTATCTAAAATATAATGTGGTTGTGAAAACTTAGGTTAGTGACCCATAGGATAGGAATTGAACTTGTGGTGATGGTTGATTGGTTGTTGGAATAGTTGTATAATTATGTGACTATTGGTTTTTGGGGTGTATGATTGAAGCTCTTGATTGATGATATATGTGAGTTTTGTATGATGATGATACTTGGTATATATAAAGGTTGAATTAAAGTTGAAATTGTGCTTGATATGGATAATTGGTCTTGTATGTTAATCATTGTGGAATTAGAGACCTTGGTGGTGGAGTTTGATAAAAATGGAAGATTGGTATTAGATGATGTATATTGTGGATTTTTTAGTTAAAATTTCTGAAGTAGAGTGTTGATGTGTTGTGGAATGAATATGGAAGTTGTAATGTGGTTGAGATTGAAATATTAAGGCTTTGGTTGGTTTTAAAAATGAATTTGGAAGTACATGTTTCAGAAATTGGGAGTTTATGAGCTTTGGTAAAAATGGAATTTTAATGAACTTCAACGGATCATATCTTAAGCTATTGTTTTCGGAATTTGATGATTTTTATATCAAATGAAAGATAATTTCACAAGCTTTAAAATGGTTTAAATTTGGTTCAAATTTGAATTTTGTGGAAGGAGATATCATTGTTGGAAGTTTGGACCGAAAATTCGAATTCTGCAAATTCTGCAGAATTTGTGATTTCTGGGTTGTGTGCGCACGGACCGCCCTGTGCGCACGCACACCCCATAGATTTTTGAAGCTGTGCGTACGCACAGCCTTGTGCACACGCACACACGGGGATGGAGCCACTGCTAGGAGCGCTAGCACGCCCTGTACGCGCACATGACCAAGAAAGTCTTGCAAGCTGTGCGTATGCACAGACCTGTGCGTACGCACACGTCGGGAATGTCAATCTGTTGATGGTGCTAGGATAGCTTGTGCGCGCACTCAACCCTGGAAATTTAACTTTCTGTGCGTATGCACAAGCTTGTACGCACGCACACTTTCTAAAAATGCTTCTGGGCGTGCGCACGCACACCCCTGTGCGTACACACACGACCCATCTCTCTTTTAAAATTTTTGTTTTCATATCTTTCACATTCCCAACGAGCTCGTAACCTTCCGAGATGTTGTTTCACGCTTATAAACCCCCAATTTCATCTTTTAAACCTTAGATCAATATAAAATGCCTAGTGATTGAGAGGAAGCTAGGGAAGAGGGTAACTTGTGGATGAAGAAAGGGGATATAATGAGAAGTTATGACTAATGATGAGGTTATGTGTTGTTGAGTAGGATGGTGGAGAGCTGTGTATAAGATATGAGCCGAATGGTTGGGTATATGATAGGAGCCGAATGGCTGTGTATGAGGATAGTTTATGGCTTATTATGAATTATGATTTTAAGCTGGATGGCTGTGATAAATTGTAAACTATGGCTGGAAATGAAAATGTGAACGATTGTTTTATCTTGAGTTCTCTTTCTCTAAAGTGCGACCCCAGAGAGATGATGGAAGGTAAGGATCCACTTCCTTGTTCCTCCTGGTATTGTAAAATTGTCCCCAACGAGATGGTGGGAGGTTAAGATCCCCTCCTTGGTTCCTCTTGGGCATATGAGAACGTACCTCCTGTGTAGATGCAAGGGTTGTGGTTTTGCCCCCACTTGCTCTAGGTTGGTTAGTATAGAGGCTCTCCGGGTGGACGCAAGGGTTGTGGTTTCGTCCCACTTGTCCCGGGTTTTGATGAGTGATGATATGGTCATAAGGAATGATTATAGAATGTGTATGGATGGATGTGAAATGATTATCTGAGACACGAGTTTCCATGGATGAAAATAGTGACTAGCCACCACGTGCTCCACGTTGAGACTCGATACTCTGCTGACCCTATGTCGTAAGTGTGGCCAGACACTGTGAAAGGTCCGGATGAGCTCGCTCCCGTGATAAACACCAAGAGTGGGTGTTGTATGATTATGATTATGATTATGATTATGAATATGTTATGATTGAGAATTACTCGAGTTGGGAATGCACGACACAGGAACCGTCCAATGGTTAACTACCAGGACTTGTCGGGTTGCCTCTATAACTGACAGATGAGACTCATCAGCCACTAGGACAGGCATGCACCATATGCATCTATATGTCTTGTTTGGATTGCCTAAGTGATTGCATAACTAAATGCTACTTGATTATCTGCTATATTTGAATCCTATTTGTAACTTTTCTGTTTGTAATAATTGTGTTTGTTGCATTTGGTTCTGCTGGTGGTTGGGGGGTTTGGAGGAGTTGGAAAGGGGAGTTTTAGATAGCTCTGAAGACCCTTAGCTAGTTGCCTATTTTTATTTCATGGTTTAGTTATGTTTTAAGCCTTAATTATCTGTGGAAGTTCTAAGATTACCTTCGGCTTTCCCAGGACATTATATGTTAGATACGTAGGCACTGTTACCATGCTGAGAACCTCCGATCTCACCCATGCGGGTTTTGTGGTTTTCAAATGCAAGACAGGCGGGACTTCGCTGAAGCATGCTGGAAGCTTCTAATGTTGCAAAGATCTTTACCTCTTGGGGTTATTTTGGTTATCTGTATTTTACTTAGACACTTATTATCTCCACTGTATATATGTATGCTGTATTAATTCCTCTTAGAGGTGATTTTGGAGACTCAGGTTTTGTATTTCTGTACTTTGGATTTTCTTTGGGGTTTTCCTATATATATCTATATATGTATATACACCTATTCGCTCGGGCCGGTTTATCTTCGCGAGCCGAGCCTTGAGTTTTGTTATATGTATTTCTGGAACTCTTGGTATAATAACTCCTTAGCTTGTTCTAACTTGCGACGTCTGTCTTAATCGCTTCGTGAGCGTTATGCTTTTCAATATAATGGTTTTACTTCATCCCTTTCCTCAAAGGCTCCTAGTTATAAACCTTTTTCACTATATTATATATTAAATTTTTACTTTTAGAGGTCGTAGCGCCTCACCACTTCTGTTTTACATCCTAGGTGTAAAGCTCTGTGTGGTAGGGTAATACACTGCCAGATCTGCTAACTATCTTATTCGCGTAGCATGTTGCACGGTTCAAATCTGCAATAGCGACATAAGCATCCTGTCACCGTCACCTCCACCACGCCCATCACATGTTTTTCTCCTTCTTCCTTTATTTCTTTATTTGGATTGTCGTTTTTTATTTCTTCTTTTTTTTTTTGGCTAGGATTTTACATTTTTACAAGAGGAGAAGTGTACCTCATCCTTAACAAAAGGGATCTTTTATTTCAAATTTGCGCGCTGCTCGTGCCTCCTTCCTTCTGCTTTGCACCTTCACTTCTAGTTTTCTCTTTATGATTTTTTTGTTCTGATTTTTTGCGCACTCTAACATAAGTTAATTAAAACAATAATTTAGCCATTTCAAAATTAATGACTCTAGCATTTTAATACAAATTGTTATATAATATATATTTTAATAAATAAATAAAGAGCAATGCTATGAAACCAAAAGGGTATTAGCAAAAAATCAGCCAAAATACTTTTGGTGAATTCAAAATCTCTACGAGTTAATAAATATGGATGTTTCTTCTGCTAAGTATCAGAATGTTTCTTTTTCATACTAAATGGATGTTCTTTTATATAGTTTTTTTGAATTTTTTTGTATTACAGATGTGAATGTCTCTATTTCTTTAAAAATTTTATATTTTTTTAAATTTTATAGATATTTAATTATTTTTACTAAAATATAATTGGATGTTTCTTTTGTTAAGTATTAGGATGTTTTTTTTAATATTAAATGAAAGTTTTTTTAAATTTTTGTAATTGTGTAGTTTACAATCTCTTTAATCATCAAAACAACACCTAATATTCCAAAACGCAGAGAACAACATCGTGATAATTTCATATGAATTTGAAATGATTAGGTTAGCGTATCCAATTTTTAACCAAAAAAATTTAAAAATAAAAAAGATATAGGCATAGGGAGTATAGTGGAACATAGAGCAGCGTAGAGTACCCCAACGCATCTGCATTCTGCTCCCACAGGCCACAGCCTGACCTCACCGACCTCGAACCCGAACCCTCTCTTCGTCTCACCGCCCCAAACAAGACCCAACCCATTCGATTCATTCTTGCCTATCGCACCCTTTTCTATTCTCTTATTATTCTGTTATTCATCAAAGCAACACCACACAAATCTCTCATATTTCTCAGTTATTTTTTACTGCGCAATCACCACAACAATATCAATATGGCTCCGGTAACACATCTGGTTCACGAAAGGGAAGCGGTTCTTGTCGACGGTGGCAAATCTCATCGAGTTCAGCTAGAAGTTCCCAAAACTTGTCTAATCCACGTGTTGAGTATGGATTCTTGTCGACGGTGGCGAATCCAACGAATCAGATGTCGGTGATAGAAGAGGAGTGAGTCGCAGTGGGGAGGTGGAGAGGATCTGACGGTGAGAGAGAGAGGGGTCTGTGTGTGATTGTTGGAGGTGAGTAGGTTAATGTGAGAGAAAAGATGAAGGTTTTTATAGGTTTTAATTAGGTTTACTTAATCAATTTTAAATTTTGAATTTAAAAAATTTAAAATTAATTATTAATATAAATTAATGTAATTTTGTTTAGTTTTTGGTTGATAATTTTTTGGTTCCATATACTTTTCCATAAATAAAAAATAAATGCCAATGTAGATAGTACAATTCTTATGTCATTTTCTTGAATTTAAATATTTTAAAATAAAAAAATTAGTAAAATGATAATATGAAAGATTAATTACCATTAAATTTATAACTCTCACTATACGTAACTTTCACTATTTTAATTTAAAAGTGAGTAATTTCTTATTTTATCATTTTATCAATGTTCTGAAAATTAGACCGGATCGATCGGTTCAACCGGATTAACTGAAAATTGGTTACCTAACCAGTCCGGTCCACCTACAAAATCGTCTTGCAAAAAACCGATAAAAAATTGGCCAAACCAATGGTTAACCTGCGAACCGGCCGGGTTTTAGCAGGCACTGGTTCTCCCCCCAACTAACGAAACAATGTCGTTTGGCTTGAAAAAAAAAACAAAAGAAAAGAAGGCCGAAGAACTCGTTGCAGCCACTTTACCCTAAATCCCTAATCTCTTCGAAGAACACTCCCGCTCCCAACCCTAAGCTCTTCGTGGCTCGAGCTTTTGCCTACGAAGGACAACCACCGCCGTCAATCGAAATAGACGCCGGAGCCAAGCGCCACTCCCATCAATCGAAACAGACGCCGTCAATCGCCTCACCGTCGTGGGTCGTCTGGTCACCGTCGCGGGTCGTCGCCTCACCGTCGCTGATCGTTTGGCTCTGGCCTTCTGTTCTCTACTTCTCTTGCAGTTAGTTCTGAACTTCTGGCTCTTTTTCTGTTCTTTGACTTCTTTCTGTTTTCATTTTTTGTTCTGGGCTTTTGTTCTTCTATTTTTTAATTTTTTATTTCGTTTATTATATGATTAATCAAATATTGAATAAATTTGATGTATGTTGAATTTTAGAAATCTTCTCTGTAACACCCTAACTATCAAAAAGTCACGCTTCCGACTGCGCTATTCTGATAGCTCGTGTATTACGACGACTCTTATAATATTTTATACTACAATATGAGCCTGTTTAAAAGTTAAACTGAATCTTTCAAAAAACATACATTCATACATTCAATATAAATTACAAGCACCTCATATCAACATCCTATCCCTCTTACAAAACTTACAAAGCTAAAGGCGAGAAAAACATAAATACTAAAACAATACAGAAATATTGTCTAACAGAAAAGAATTAAGCTCTTCCGAACTTCGTCGTCTGTAACTTGAAAAGAAAAGTCCTGTAGGGGAGTGAGAACATCATCCTCGAGAGGGTTCTCACTATAGGGTTGCAGAATTACTACAATAGGATACGCAAGGTAAAATCGTTACATTGATTAATAACTGCCTTATGCATCTTTTCAAAAGTAAAGGTTTACTATACAAAATATCTAAAATCTTTTTTGAAAGAGGAAACTGTTCATTTCTTAAAAATTCAAAAGAAATTCAAAAGGTTTATCCATGTTAAACCAAATTAGTTTTTCATACTTTTCTAAACCAGAAACATCAACCAAACATGGCCTTCGGCCCACCTCGTGATCAACCATGACCCTAGGCCCAAACAACCTAAACAACAATCAATGACCACAATCCAACAGAGTCTCCGTCGCAAACACAAATAAGAAAGTTCAAGCACAAACAAACAGTTATTGCAAATAGAATAATTAACAGTTAATCACAAGTAATCACAAAGGCAAACCAAGTACAATATGCACACCCAAATAATGTCACATAGATGCATATGATAAATGCCTGTCCTAGCGGCTGATGATATCATCTGTCGGTTATAAAGCCAATCCGACAAGTCCTGGTAGCTAACCATTGGACTGTCCCTCTGTCGTGCATCCCCAACTCGAGTTATTCACAATTATAATTATAATTCACATCCAACACCCTCACTGGTGTATATTCACGGGGGCGAGCTCATCCGGAACTTTCACAGTGTCCGGCCACACTTGCGACATAGGGTCAACAGAGTATTGAGTCTCAACCTGGAGCACGTGGTGGCTAGCCACTACTTCTACCCAGGAAAACTCGTATCTCAGATAATTGGAAGTGCAACAATCACTTTATCAATTCAATAACCATTCATATTCATACTCAGCCATCCGGCTCATAACATATTCCACAACCATCCATGATTCATTATCATATACAGCCATTTCGGCTCATAACATATTCCATAAACAGCCATGATTCATTATCATATACAGCCATTCTGGCTCATAGCATAACAGCACTTCCACCATCCAACATCATCAAACATATAATCATCATTTAAGTCATAAATCACTTTTCTCAAAACACTTTTCTTTGAAAATCAATTTCAATTCCTCTCAGTCTTAACTTCAAAGATCCACATTCTCAAATCACTTCTAGCTTATAAGCCATCTTTCTCAAAAGAAATTTCCTCTTTTAAAACAAGCCACATTTCTACAACACCCTTCTAAAACTTCCAAACAATTCAACAACTAGGCCAAATTAAAAATCTCTTTTGAAAGATCCAAAAATCAGTCATCCCAAAACAGAATTTGGTAATAGAAATTTCTCAGCAGAGTCTCAAGACTTTAGGGAAGGACAACCTATCTCAATTTCTTAAAAATTCATTGAAATTCTTAAAATCATATATCCTTGGTTTAAGCAAATAAAAATAGAGTTTATTATAAAAATGGATCATATAAAGTCACAAATCCCAACCCAATCCAAAGTCAATTCACTTGAAACGGAACCGATTCATTTAAATTAAAACCACTTCCAGGTTCCTTTTTAAAACCAATTCTTTGAATTCTTCCAAAATGTCACAAACGCAATTATTTAGTCAAAGTTTAATTTCCTTTAAAATCACTAAAAGCTCCTCTGAATGAAATCTTTAAATCTAACCAAAAACAAAAGTCCTTTTTATATTAAAAATTAGTATTAGAACATAATGCTTTCCTTCAATGATTCAAATGGTAAAATATTTCTTTTCTAAATAAATCGAACTCAAGACATATATTTTACTTAAATAAATTAAGCTCGAAAACATAAATATTATCTTAATAAATCAAATAATGCAATTTCTCAAATTCAAACCTTTCTAAATAACTTTTCAAACAAAGTTTAGGATTTTTATAGAAATTTCGACAGCACCTCCCCTAAAACTTGGACTTTGCCACCCGATTCGAGTCCCAACTAAACCATTCCCCAATCCTTTTCAACGGTCCAAAATCCAAAATCAGTTCAAAAGCAAGCTAAATCCAACAGTCACCTCATTTTCATATCTCAAGAAAACCGTTTCAAGATCAAATCATTATCAACCGATTAAACTCATTTCCAAAACTTGAAAAAAATAGTTCAGCAACAATTCATTTATCAAAACCAAACAATAATCTAATCAAAACATATAATCATATTCATCCAAAGTCGCCAAACAATACATAAGACTGGTACAATCACCAAAAATATATAATTCTCACACCAGTATCCATTTATAATAATTCCAGCTATAAATAGCTTTTTAGAAAAGTCCCTACCTTAATACGCAAAACCATAACCCAAACGCGTCATAGGAACATTCTCTCTCAACCCGAAATCATTAACAACCGCAACCTCAGCTCCAAGCCACTTTCGCAGTAACCACAGCAACTCTAATCGCAGTACAACAACTGAAACTCAATCTTATAGCAATCAACGCCACAAAACCTCAGCGTATGATAACAGAGCAGCGATTAAAGGACTCTTCAAAACAAAAACGCTTACCGTACTCAAGGGAACCAAGTAGCGGCAGCACCGGTGGCAGTTCCGGTAACACCAACGCCTCAGCGGATGACCAGAACGACGGCAACTCGCAATAAACTCCTAGTACAACCAGCCTTAGCAACAACTCTCATGGCAATGGAGAACTTAACAGATAAAGAAGTTGAAGCAGGGTTAGAGCTTACCAACACAGAGGACTGAGCGGCTGTTTTTGGCGACAGAGGTGGCGGCAGTGTTTTTCTGGCGGCAGAAGCGCCTGAAGCTTCAACGGTGGTTTCAGCAGCCACAACTACTCCCCCGGCGACCATACCCAGCGGACCACAAGCACAGCAGCAGCTAGGAAGCCGGCAGCCATGGCGGTAGCTTCTGGCGGTGACGACAGCAAAGGTAGCGGAACAACCCACCATCGCGGTTTAACCTCTCCGCAGCTCCCTCTCTCTCCTCAAAACTCGATGGCGGCAGCAGCTTGAGGCGACGGTGTCTCTTCCTCACCAGCGGCAAACCCTCGGCGGCGACGCACGAAACTCCCCCAGCGGCGGCAGCGGCGCTGTGGCGGCGCGACAGAGGCTCCTCTCCTTCTACTCTGAACGGCGCCGATGGCGTCCTTCTTTCTCGGCGACAAGGACGACGGCTACAAGCCCGCGACCCTCTCACTCGCAAGCCATCCCTCTTCGGCGTTGCTGGCAGCAGCGGGATGGATTCGACGGCAGGGCGCGGTGGCGCGGCGGCGAGGCATGGGTGGACGGCAGGGCGCGGGTCCATCTCTCCCTGTTTTGCGAGCTCTCTCTTCTCCCTTTCCACTTCTGTATGTGTGTCGCGTAATGATGGTGACGGCAGCGGGGTTGCGACGCTGGGTTAGGGATTGGGAGTGAGGGTAACGCTGAAGGGGATGAAACAGGGGTGGGGTGCGGCTGCGTGTTTCAGAGCTGGGTCAAGGGTTTCAGGGTTTCAGGGTTAGGGTTTTCCCAATTTGGGAATTAGGGTTTGGGTGAAATTAGATTTAAGAGTAGTTTTGTAATTTTAAATAAAATTAGGTATAATATGGTAATTAAAAATCAATTTTTAATCCAATAATAATAATGAATAAAAATACTATTTGTTCATCAATTTCACAAATTATTCTCAATAAAATGTTTAAATTCAAAAATTAGAAATAATATACTTAGTTTTTCATTTCTCAAAACATCAGCATTAATATTTTAAAATATGAATTATTTAATCCAAATCATATAAAATTTTTATTATTTCATAACTATCAACTTTATAATTTAAATATAGAAAATAATTCAATAATTATAAAATTGGATAATAATCTTAATTTATTTTAAATTTAATTAATCAAAACTTGCTTTAATTATCTTTAATAAAGAAATTTCTGAAATTAAAGTTACAAAAATATTGAATTTGAAATTAGCTCATGATAGCCTTTTTTCAAAAATTCTGGGTCTTACATACTCTGCTCTGTTCTTCAATTTTTTTTATCTTTTCAATTCTACTCTGTTCAATTTTTGTTTCTTTCAATTCAACTCTGTTATGCCATATGAATTTTATGAACTATGAATTGATATATTGGTCTGAATTCTGAAAACCCTATCAAAGCTGCAGCTACCTTCAAAAACTTGGCTTTTTAAACTTAAAAAAAACTTGGCTTGTTATATTGATTCTGATTTCTGAGTTTTATTTTGTTATACTGATTCTGAGTTTTGAGTTGTTGGATCCTGATTTTTTCTAATTCTTCTAATTTTGAGTTGTTGATGGTACTTTGTTAGGAATAAATGTGTCAATATGTAATTGAGATATTTGTACTCTTCAACTGGATTTATCTCTGATTTGATATTGGAAGAAGAGTTTTTAATGGATGATCTTGTTATGAATGAATGATCTTGTTTTCAATTGAAGATAAGTGTGTGTTCAATTGTTCAAGCCCATCGTTGGTCCAAACCCTATAATAGAACTTTGCTACTAACAAATGATATTATTTTCAATGGATGCTGATTGCTTGTGTGATTTGTTTGTTACAGAAAATACAAAAGGCTCTTTTTCAATTTGATGTCCACTCAAAATCTGCTTTTTTAATGCTATATAAAATATTTTGGATTTTGAATTCTATAATTCTGGATTTTTGAATGTTATATTCAATTTTGTAATATGGATTATCTTTATGATGAGAACAATGGAATATTTAATGATGATTATGATTACTAATGAGTAGTGTTTTATTTAGTTAAAAATTTGTTTAATTTTTTAATGTTATATTTAATTTTTGATTATATATTAAATTTTTTTATTATTTTACTGTATATTTAATTAAATCGATTCGACTACAGTTTGACTCCAGTTGAACTATTAAATCATTGAACAAGTCATTTAATTAGTTCAATGACCAATCTCATTCTCGCAACTTTGCATTTTATCAACTCTCACTTTAAAAATTTTAATCTCGTTTTTTTATTTATATTTTTATCGTAATGTTACATATTAATTAGCCACCAACAAAAACAGCCACATTAAAAGATATAATACAATAGTATTTTAAATGTGACTTCAAAATTTAGATACTAATTCATTGACACAGTAAAATTAACCTTCTTATAAATACCTTAGAAGGGGTTCCATGCTACAATTGCAAAACACCATTGATCTAGCATTATTTCAAAAGAAACATAATGGAATTCCAAAGTGAATTGCAGGCACCAAAATTGCTAAAAGCTCAAAGCCACATATGGAATCACATATTCAATTTCATAAACTCTATGTCTCTTAAATGTGCTGTTGAATTAGGCATACCTGATGCTATTCACAATTATGGCCAACCCATGCCACTTTCACAACTCATTGCTTCACTTACAGTCCACCCATCAAAAACCTCCTCCATCCAACGTTTGATGAGAATCTTGATCCATTCCGGCTTCTTCACCACGAAGAATGTCGCCAACGATGACCCCGAAGTTGGGTATGTGTTAACTGATTCATCCATGCTTCTGCTTAAGGAAAATCCTTTAAGTGTGACACCGTACGTTCTTGCCATGCTTGATCCAATATTTACAAAACCATGGCATAAATTGTCCACATGGTTCCAAAGTAACAATCCCACACCATTTGAAATAGAGCATGGAGAAATGTTTTGGGCTTATGCTTGTCATGATCCTAAACTCAATGAATTTTTCAACGATGCCATGGCAAGTGATGCTCGATTGGTTAACAAGTTGTTACTTGATGACAAGTGCAAAGGTGTGTTTGAGGGTTTGGAATCCTTGGTTGATGTTGGTGGAGGCACTGGAACTCTTGCAAAGGCCATTGCCAAATCATTTCCACAGTTAGATTGCACTGTATTTGACCTCCCACATGTTGTTGCTGACTTGGAAGGAAGTGACAACCTTAGATATATTGGAGGGGACATGTTTGAGGCTATTCCTCCCTCTAATGCCATTTTGTTGAAGGTAATAAAATAATGGTAAAATTTATATAAAAATAATTAAAAAATTTTAAATGATAATTTAGTTAAATTTGTCAAGTTATTTAATAATTTTTTAAATATCAACTTTATATAAATATAACTACTACATATAAATTTTCATATAAAATAGTATCACTTATTTTCATTTTTTAATATAATTAAGTTGTTCTGTATAATCTTAAAATTATAAATTCAAACGATATACGATATAAATATCAGTTTAAAATTTGTATATTACGTTATTATTTGATTGTGATATTTTTTAAATTGTGTAATACCACTGTAAAAAAAATTATTTTTAGTCATAAATTTTTAGATAATAATATAATAGATATTATATGTCTTAGTTTAACTTATATTTTTGATACAATCATATATTTGTTGTTATTATTATATGTTATAATGAGAATTATATATATTTTTTAGCTATTGAAAATGCCGTTTCTATAATTGATGCTAAAATTTTTCAACAACAAAATATAAGATAACTAATATCTAATAATTATCAATAAATCAATTAACGATTGTTATAATTTTTCTAGTAATGTACACAATAGTTTATTGTTTTTTACATTTTATAATGTATTTTTTAATCTCTTTCCCTATAAATTTTAGAATTTGGTGTATTCTTTTTAATTTTCCTATTAATTTTTTGTATATTTGATTTTTCAAACAAGAAAAACTCGTTTAAATTAACATTCTTAAATTTGATGAATTTTACGTTTTTATTTTAGATTTTAAATTTTATATTTACAAAATAATCCGTTATTCTTAAGTGTGATCATTGGTTTCATATATATCAAATATTCTTATTTAATTGTTTAAAGAAAACTAAAAATGGCATTTAATAATAATAAATTAATAATGATGATAATTATAAAGCATGCGTTAAATATGGTAAAAATAGAAATTTAATTAGGCATAATTAGGTAGATGATATTTCTTTTGGTATGCTAGATCTTTTTCTATATATATGATGTTAATCAACCACACATATAGTCATATATAATTAGTGAACCTGCCTAAAGGAGCCACTAATAATGAACAAATAATAACTAACTAATTGACCCTTGACATAACTAGTATGTGATTACTCTTATAGATTTTTTTTTTTGTGGACGTGATTACTCTTAAAGATAAACTTTAGCTCATTCTTTTCGTATGTATATTTGAATTTTTTTACAGTAATATAAAACAATAAAATAAAATCCTCATGTGATCACATATAGTTTACTAAGGCAAACATGATGAACGAGTAGCAGTAGTAGTGAATATTCAAACTCTTTTTATTGATTTTGATCAGTAACTTTCATCTTGAATAAAAATGCATGCAGTGGATTTTGCATGACTGGAATGACGAAGAATGCTTGAACATATTGAAAAATTGCAAGGAAGCAATCATGAACAAAGGCAACAAAGAAGGGAAGGTTATTATCATAGACATGATAATAATGGAAGATGAGAAAAAAAGTGATGATAATGATAAATCTATTGAAACACAACTTTTCTTTGACATGCTAATGATGGTGTTGCTGACTGGAAAGGAGAGAGATGAAAAAGAATGGGCTAAATTAATATTTTCTGCTGGATTTAGTAACTATAAAATAACTCCAATTTTAGGATTAAGGTCCCTTATTGAGATATATCCATAGCAAACTTATCACAACAATAAACTTTTCCCTCGTTTAATTAATTTAATGTCAAAATTGTAATTTAGATTGTGTCTTAAAGGGGAAATTAAATATGTTACAATAAATTGTTTAGGGAAAGACTCTTTAATTTAATAGAAAAGCTGAATGCAAATAAAGTTTCATGTTCATATATATATATGAGTGAGTTTTCTAGTGTCTGAATACCGTGACTAACTGTGGCCATGCTTTGACCTACCAATAACATTATAACATCTGGTCTAAAAGACTCTTCAAGAATGAGTGAAAGGACGTTGGTGAGGAATATACAATTAAAGATAAACACAATAACTTTAGTAAGTTTGCTGAGAAGGTATTTATGTAATTTTGCACCTAAAAAATAATTTTTATTTCTTTTTTAAATAAAAGTCTTGATGTTCCACTAGATAAAAAACATCACCATGGTAGAGCACTAGCGAAAAATGAATGCGTATGCTCTTTTACTGGAATTCGAAGCACCGTATCTTGGGACTTGGAGCCACTGAAAGAAGTGGCGGTTAGAAGTATCCGAAAGAACAGCGGCAGCTCATCAGCGTCTTCGGCGGATTGATGAGGAAAAAGGGGCGTATTTTCACCAAGTCCAGATTTTTATTTAGGTATGTCTTTATGAAGGCCATGACAAAAAAAAAAATACAATAAAGATATTTGTGGAAAACGGTGCATTTGTAGATGCAGCAGATGTTCAAAATGAACTCAGTTGCCAGATTGCAAGTTTCATTTGCTTATTAGAGACGAGAAACAAGTTGAGGAAACCATGACTTTCACGGTGAAGAAATATAGAAGGCTTTCAGCATGATTTTGTTAATTATATTGTTTATTACTCTTAATTAATATCCAAAAATTTACCTTTTTTCACTTTTTTTTATTAGCCAATTTATCATAACCAATTATGTCAAAGTTTGCCTTCTATTTGTGCTAAACATGCCACATACCAGCATTGCATTGGTTGATCTAATTTAGTCACCTTAAGAAAAAACCCACCATAAAAATCACTATATATATATATATATATTATTCATTTTAATAATCAAGTTGTCAATTTCTTTGCGTTTGTTAAACTCATTTAAAGGCTTTTTTTAGTTTAAATAAAATGTAAATTATAAAAGATCTACCATATTTTATGTTTAGATTGAATTTTAAACACTCAACAATAGAAAAAAAAACCGAGTTAAAAGAGGTATTAAGATAGAGTGAGTTATATATATATATATATCTTGGTCAGTGGCTTCTATACAAAAACCACTGAGCAAGATATTAAATTTGACTGATTTATTTTTTTATTATAAAATCTAAAATACATCACATCAAACTAACAAGGACAGGGGCATATGTGGATCAAAGCAACCACTACCAAACAAACCAATGACGTTAAGAAGGTTAGGGTAAACACAATGAAGCAAAATAAATGGATTAGAGAACTAGAGAAGACGGTGGAAATGGATTCTCTCCATTTTTTTTAAATTTAAGAGAATAAAGTGTGATTTTTTATCTTTAATTCTATAAGTGGGATCAAAATTAAATAAAAGAGAGAGAGAGCAATTAAGAGTGAGATTTTTTACTGAATACTATCCAATTTTTTTTTTTCACTGGAGAGGATCCATTCTCGAAGATGGTGATGTACAAACGCAAATGGTGATGTACAAAAGCAAATTTGGCAAAGCAAACCAATGATACAAAGCAAAGCGAGCAATAAAGGCGATAGGCCAAGCTGATGACCAGAGTTGAGGCGATAGTGGGCTGCTTCTCACTTCGCCCAATAGATTTTGTTACAAATGTAATCAGTAGCCAGGTCCAAAAAAGAATGTGGTCAGTAGATTTTAACACAAATGCTAACCGCAACATATTATCCATTTGAGTCATTTTTCCCTTTTTTTTCTAATGAGAAATTTACTACTTTCTATCACGAAAGATTTGTGTGCAGACAATTTTAATCATAAAATATGTAAATTAATTTGATACCATCAAAGATTGATTAGGGTGACAAATTTTTTCGAAATGTTTGATAAAAATGCTTAACAAATTACTATATTTTTAGGTAATTTATTGAGTTATCCCAATCTTTGATGAATATTAAATTAGTTTACATAATCTATAATTAGAAGGAAAAGTATAAGGAACCAAAAGTTTATCAGTCAAAAATTAAACAAAACTATATTAATTTATATTAATAATTAATTAATTTTAAATTTTTTAAGTTCAAAATTTAAAAAATTTTAAATTGATTAAGTAAACCTAATTAAAACCTATAAAAACCTTCCTCTTTTCTCTCACATTAATTTATCCACCTCCAACAATCACAAATTCGAAAAATATATAAAAGAACATCCATTTAATATGAAAAAGAAACATTCTGATATTTAGTAAAAGAAACATCCATATATATTAATTCGTAGAGATTTTGAATTCATCCAAAGGTATTTGACTGGATTTTGGCTGATATGCTTTTGGTTCCCTAGCTTTACTCTAATTAGAATTATCAGTATTTGTTTCTTTCATGATTAAAAATAGTGAGATATTGTTTCTATTAAAATGTTGCTTCTAACATTTTTATATTGAGAAAATAATAATCTTCTCTTCTGTAAGATGTATGTCTAAACTAAATGACACTTCTTCCTTTTACTTTTAAAATATATAGTCTTCTCTTTACAAAAATTAAATAACATATATTTTAGATCATTTGATTAAAATAATAATTATTTTTATCTATAAATTAGTGGTAATTATTTTTATATATAAATATTTATCTAACATATATATTGCATGAGTTTTTGACATAAATCTCGGGTTAAAAAAGTTAAATTATTAAATAAAACTGCAAAAAATAAAAAATTATCTAAAAAGAAAACAATATAAAACTTTGCAGGGAAGGGAGAAAATAATTATTTTATTATTTTAAAAATAAATATTAATATAAAATATATGCTTATTATTATTGTAACAAATTTTATTCATTTTTAATATTTTAACTTATTAAAAAATATTTAATTCAAATTTTTTTATATATTTCATGATTAATAAAAAACATATTAAAAATAGTTAAAATTTATTACATTAATAGGATCCTATTATTACTAATATTATTATAGTAGTAAAAGTAGTAATTTTTAAAATACATCTATTATTATAGTATATTTAATTTATTTTAAAATTTTCATCATTAATCATGAAATATATAAAAAATTTAAATTAAATGTTTTTTGTAAAAATTTAAAATATTTTATATTATGTAAGAGTAATAATAATATATTTATTGTTAAAGTAATAAATTTTATTTATTTTTAATATTTTATTATTAATCATGAAATATATACAAAATTTTAAATTAAATATTTTGCAAAAATTTAAAATATTAAAAATAAATAAA
This sequence comes from Arachis stenosperma, assembly GCF_014773155.1. Lineage (NCBI taxonomy): Eukaryota > Viridiplantae > Streptophyta > Magnoliopsida > Fabales > Fabaceae > Arachis > Arachis stenosperma. The sequence continues at coordinate 25,045,982 of NC_080383.1, read as the reverse complement.
TTTATTATATTAATAATAATATATATTTTATATTATTATTACTAATATATATAATTTTAATAATAATTATTAAAAGAATATTTTAATCAAATGAATTAAAATATATGTTATTTAATTCTTATAGAAGAAGATAGTGTATATTTAAAAAAAAGAATATTATTTAAATATTTCATAAGATACGAAAATGTCATCTTCTCTTTTATATTTTAATTAGTTAAATTTTAGGGTTAAGTATTTTTTCGTCCCTAAGGTCTGGGGCGAAAATCAAATTCGTCCCAGACCCTTTTTTATTATTAAAATCATCCTCAACGTTACAAAACGTTATAAAATCTCCTTTTACTACTTCAATTTTATTATTTTGACCAAATTACCCTTTATAATTAATAAAAATAATATTAAAAAAACAACCCCTCCCTGTAAATCCCGGTTAAATTAGTAGATAATTAGTCAATAAATTAGTTTTTAATAAGGAAGATTAGAAATGTGAATATTATATTAAATTAGGGTAGAGCTCATCGAAACGAGAATTTTGAAACTAATTTCGAAGAAAACGGTCCAAAATTGGACCGAAAGGACCGAACTGGTTGAACCGGACCCAAACCGGACTGTCAGTCCAACCAGACCAGCCCTTTTAAGTGAACCTAAGTGACGTTAGGATTTTTGCTAGCAAATAATTTTATAAAAATAGTCGTGTTGTAAATATAGTTTTTAAACCAACAAAAATCCTTTCGTGCAAACGTTTTGGTTGTCACAAGTAACAAACCCCTTTAAAATTGATAACCGAGTATTTAAACCTCGGGTCGTCTTCTCAAGGAATTGCAGGAAGGTATGTTCTTATTATTGGCTATGAAAAAGGTAAAATTGGAGTTTTGAGAATGAGGAATAAATATGACAAATAATTTAAATGACAATTAAAATAAATAAATACTATAAAGCAAATCCTTTGGCAAGGTATGAGAATTTGGAAATCCAGACTTAGTTATTCTTATCAATAATAATGAAAGTTGAATCTTAATTCCACTTAGTTGACCTTTGCTAAAGCAAAGAAAAGTCAAGGGACTAATTAGTTGACCTCCGAATCCTATTTATTTCCTAAGAAAAGGTTGGGATTATTGAAGTTCAGTTCAATTAGCAAAGATAACAGTTATCAATTATGTTGAGCTAAGATAACTCCTGAGTTACTGATTTCTTAACCAAGACCAAAAGGAAGGAAATTAAATCTACTGGAATAACAATATCTTCAGATTAGGGATAATAAAAAGGGACAATCATAAACTGAAATACCTCAAATATCATTAAATAATAAAATTATCATGAAAGTGGTATAGGCTAATTAGGCAACATAACTAACACAAGCAAGCATTCAAATGTCTGAAAATAAGAAATAACATAGAGTAAAATAACATCGAACCTGGGATCGAGAGTTACTCCTAAAACTAAAAGAAGTCCTAAATCCTAAATCCTAAAGAGAGAGAGGAGAGAACCTCTCTCAAAACTAGATCTAAATCATGGAAAGTAACTAAAAATACGTCGACTCCCTGAATAGATGCATTCATCCACTTTATAACCTCCAATCTATGCTGTCTGTACTTGGATCTGGGCCAAAAGGGCTTCAGAATTCGCTGGGGCATATTCTGTAAATTCTGGTACGAGGCCTCTGTCACGCGTCCGCGTGGGTCACGCGGTCGCGTCATCTGGAGTTCTTCTTATCACGTGATCGCGTCGGTCACGCGTCCGCGTCGTATGCGATTCGCTCAAGTCGCGCGGTCGCATCAATCATGCGGCCGCGTCGCTGCTTCTTCACTCTTGGCACGCGATCGCGTCGTCCATGCGATCGCGTGGATGCCAGTTTCTTCAAAACTCCGTTTTGCACTTTCCTTCCATTTTTGTACGTTTCTTTTTCCATCCTTTAAGTCATTCTGCCTTAGAAGATCTGAAACTACTCAACACACTAATCACGGCATCGAATGGAAATAAAAGTAATTAAAATAATTAATTTTAAAGATAGGAAATATGTTTTTCACATACATCACATAATAAGGAAGGGAAAGTAAAACCATACAATTAATATGAATAAGTGGGTGAAGGATTGAATAAATCACTCAGATTAAGCACAAAATATATTATAAAATATGGGTTTATCAACCTCCCCACACTTAAGTAATAGCATGTCCTCATGCTATGTCCAAGGTAAAAAGTAAGGTTGAAGTGGTTGAATGCCATGCAATGCAATTCTAATCTAAATGCAACTAACTAAATGCATGATGCAATTCTAATTTTATTCACTCATATATAAAGCTTACATGTAGTTAAATCAATTCACATTCTCAAGGAATCATATATATATAGCCAACCTTAGATAATGATAAAGCATTTTTACAATTGAGATGGGAGAGAAAAATATTTTATAAACTTGCAAGACAATTAGTAATTTAAGCAGAGATATATGTTGATGAGTTAGTGAACCCTCACTGAATTTTGTGTTTACTCTCTAGTCACTCAGTGTTTATTGGGTTAATCACTCTATTCTTCTTTTTATCCTTACTTTCTATAACTTTGTTTTTCATCTAACCAATCAACAATTATAAAATATAGACATACCAAAAATCATGAGGTCTTTAATTAAGGTTGTAATGGGGCCAAGGTAAAGGTAAGGGTATATGTATAAGGCTAAGTGAGTTGATAAGTGAATCCTTAATTAGTCTAAGATCTCACCTAACATACATAATTTCTAAAGTAAAGCTTCTTTACCTATTTTCCCATTTTTCCACTTTTGATGTTACATGCTCATGCCTTAATGTTTATTTTTATTCCATGTGCATTGTTTTTATTTTGTATTTGGGGAATTCTTTTGTATTCCCTTTATTCAAATGCTGAGAATTAAAATTATATTATTATTATTATTATTATTATTATTATTATTATTATTATTATTATTATTATTATTATTATTATTATTATTATTATTTTGATGCACATGGTAATATAATTATTTCAATTTTACATGAGCATGTTTCCCAAAATTTTTATTTTAAATCATTTTATTCCTTTCAACTTCCTACCCTTTGTTTCTATCATCCATGTTCCCATAAAGTTTCCCCACACTTAATTGATTACACAATTTCTATCTTAAGCTAACCAAGGATTCAACTTGGGATTTTTAATTTGTTTTTTTCTGCTTAAGACTAGTGTTGTGGTTTATAGAATAAGAGGAAATTAAAGGCTCAAGGGGGCTAACAATGGTGATGTAAAAGGTAGGCTAATTTTGGGATAAGTGAGTTAAAATCAAACAAGGCCTCAATCACTCTCTTGGTATGTACCTATATTCTATAATCGGACATATAGATTAAAACAAAGCAAAGAACACCAGAATAAAAAAGAAGGGTGGAACACACAGAAATAAAATATTATGGGTTAAATGTAACTATACAATTAAGCTCAAAACTCACAGGCTGTATGTTCTCAAACTCATAAATCATATATCATTCATATATGTCATGCAGATTTAGTTAAAATTTCCCATTATTCTCATAAAAAAAATTGTTTTAGGTGGCCTTTAAGGTTTTAGTATTTCTCCTTGATGAAGTGCTGTTAACTAACTAACATGTAATGCTATATATACAAGGTGTGGATTATTTATATCTTGTTAAAGTCTCTAGCTTACTTCCTTTTTATTTTGATCAAATTAAACTATTATATGCCAAAAGGGTAAACTATACTAATTAATCCACCTACTCTATAGCTAATAAGTTAGAACTGCAAACTAAACGGAATGGCTAAAATATGAACTAAAGTGCAAAATGCAGAAATAGAGTAAAAATACATGAAAGTAGCAATGTATAAGTACTCAGAAAATAAAAATAAAAATAAAAATAAAGAGAAGAATACAGAAAAATATCCAAAATAAAAGAAAAGAGTCTGTAGTGGTTCACCAAGATAATACGCCAGAGATGGCGACCTCCCCACACTTAAAATGGAGCATCGTCCCTGATGCTCAGTCAAGCCGGGTGTGAAAGGGTGTCATCACTGGTAGGAATAGTAGCTGGAGTCTCGGTGGTGGTGGGCTGAGGATCTGGCTGCTGTAGAGGAGGTGCTGACTGGATCAGGATCTCAGGATCTGCAGCCTCAATCTGATGTGGAACCTCTTCCTGGGGAGCAGCCTGCTCTGTGCCTGCCTATGGATGGGTCTCCTCCTGGGAATGAGTCTCCTCCTCGTGCTCATCCGCCTCCTCCTCTGATGGCTCTGATGGTGTGTCAGGCTCGGAGGAAATGTCACTGCCCTGTCGGATCATCAGCTTCAGATGCTCATAGCATCGCTTGCTGCGACGCTCCGATCTCTCATACCGGCGCCGGTTACGGCGCTCCATCTGATCTAGCTGTCGGAACAAGCGGTGCACGAGGCGGTACACTGGCTCTGAGGCAGGTGGAGGTGCAGTGGTGGTAACAGGGGCAGCTGTGGAGGAAGAGGGTCCGGCGGACGGTGGGGCTATCTCATCAGTAGCAGTGAAGGGTGGTGGTCTGTAGCCCAAAGCTAGGAAGTTCCTACTGTGAGGAATGATCTTCCTACAGTCCGCAGCCGGTGGTCTCTCATCGGCATCCTCCCATGGCACGTCAGCTCGACGGCCCAGCTGTGTCACCAAATAGGGAAAAGGGAGAGTGCCTCGGACGTGGACCCTGGCCATATAATGCCGGATAAATCGTGGCAAGTACAGGTCCTTACCCTCCATCACACACCATAGGAGGGTGATCATAGCAGCCGGTATCTCTGTCTCATGGGTACTCGGCATGACATAGTTGCTCAAGATCTGATGCCATAGCCGAGCCTCATCATTTAAGTAAATCCACTTGATTCCCTTAGGCATGGTGGTATCCGGACCCATTTCCCACGGAACAGTCGGGTCAAGGGCTATCCTTGCCTTGACAGCATCCCAATCAAACTTCAAGAAACGCATGTCCTCCTCAGCCTTTTTGTAACCATCAGGCTGATCAGACTTGGGTGGGAGTTGTAGAATGTCCTTTGTGGCCTCTTCAGTGACCAGAATCTGTTTTCCCCTTAGGTATACTGCATCCAGGGAAGTCAAGAAGTAGTTGCAGTAGAATTCCCGTACCCAAGATGCGTTCACCTCAGCCAAATTTCGCTCCAGAAAGAACCAGCCTCTTTGTTTGATTTGCTCAGTGGTGTATTGCTGGAGTTCTCCTGGGATGTTCAGAGTCCTCTCCAGGTATAGGTTCCTGGAGGTTGCAAACACCGGATACTTCAGCTCACAGTACCGGTTTGCAAATTTCACTAGATCATTGGCAGGGAGCAGCTGGTCAGCTTTCTCCTGTTGGGTAAAGTTCTTCTCACTCCAGGAGGAGTCATGCATCAGATCGATGATGGACATGGAGGATTCTCCTCTTTTACGCTTGCCAGTAGTAGCCTTGCCTTTTCCTTTCCTCTGAGAGGCAGACATCCTGAAAAATGGAAAACCAGGATATATAAAAATAGGAAAGCAAATAGGCATATAGTCAAAGAAAACACAAAGTGGCAAGGGAGAAATAAAATAAGGAAAATGAGTTTATTAAATGTGCATTAAGGATTGTATAGGAGTGAAAAGTTCAAAAGGAAAAATTCACAATCCAAAATGTAATTGAATTCATGTTAAATAGAAAAATTATCATTATGCCATGGTTAGAAGGTTAAAAGAAAGTGAAAAGCTAGAGAAAATGTTTTAAAAGGTTAGTTTGGTTAGTGTTGAAAAAGAGTTCAGGAAATTAGAATTAGTAAGTCAGTAGGATAAAAATTGGGTTAAGGTAAGTGACATAATGAAAAATTCCAGGTAACAAGGATTCATAGGTAGGAACTATAAGTAACTCATAACCAAATAAGGAAAACAGGTTGATGCTGATTCAAGTAGATATAAAGGAATTAAAAATTAGAATCAAACATCATAGATGCAGTTTATGAACCAGAAAATCAAAAAGGATAATGAAGCTTGCCTTGGCATTCATGAAATGGTTTGGGTAAAGCAGAGGAAAACAGAGTTCAAAATGCCAAACCAAAACATGAATGAGAACGTTTTACAGAAATTTGGGCAGCATTCCAGCTAAAATTGGATATTCCCAGAAAATAAACAGCAATCAAATAGTTCATATGAATTAAAATTAAAGCTTGCAATTACATATAAGGAATATAATCATGAAAATTTAGTGTAAAGAGCAGCATGAAATAAGAATTTGTAGCATATGAACTAACATCAGAGTAGCAGCAGGATTGCAAAAACATAAAGCAATAAACACGAACGGTGCAAGTAAACAGACCTAAATCCACTAACCACAGCCTAAGCTACCTAACAACCTAAAAATCCACTACAGCATGCATATCTATCTATCCTAATGATGAACAGAAACAGAAAAATATGAACGAACTACAAATGGATAGAAGGAGACGTAATGCAAAACCTGGTGGGCTAAGAAGGAGAATGGGGCAGAGAGGCGGCTGGGGGTGGTGGTGGTGGCGTCCGGCGCGGCGACGGTGGCAGCGGGTTAGGGGGCAGGGTCTTCGTGACAGGTAGGGGAGGGGGGTAGAGGGTTGGGACGGGGATGAGGGTGGTGGGACACGGCGGTTGGTGGCGGCGGTGGGTGGTGGTGATTGCGGAGGGGGGCAGGGGTGGTGGAGGAAGAAGAAGAGGGAAGAAGAGGAAGAATGGGGGAGGGGGTGGTGCGGCGGCGGGGTCTGGGTGATTGACGTCGTCGGGCGGTGGCGGTGGTGGTGGTTGCGTGGAGGTGGCTGGATTGGAGAAGAAGAGAGGGAGGGGAGGGTTTCAAGGGGGGTTACGCGACTGATAGGGTTCGCATGGCTTGGGGGGTTATATTTTCAAATCCACGCGATCGCGTGGAGCACGCGGTCGCGTGGCTGGGCTGAAATTGGGTTGACGCGATCGCTTGGGTCGTGCGATCGCGTGGAACGGATAGAAGAGGGGGTGACGCGATCGCCTGAGGCATGCGATCGCGTCGCTTTAAATTGTGCTAAACGCACGATTCCAGCGTCGTGTCAGCGCAACTCTCTGTCTCCTTTGGGGTGGTGTGCAATCCGCGCGACTCAATCGCATCGCTCATGCTGTCGCGTGGGATTAGTGTATGTGCATGGGTCTTTTGTGCGAAAAGCACAATGGCCACACAATTCCAGCCCAACTTTCTGGGCGTTGGATCTTTACGCCGATTTCCAGGTCACGTGACCGCGTGATTGACGCGGACACGTGGGAGGTGTTTTATCGCAACTGACGCGATCGCATGAGTGATGCGGTCGCGTCCCACGCCCTTTTTTTATGCAGAAATAGATGCAAATGTAGATGCCATGAATGTTATGCAAAATTCCAGGTTCAATCAAAACTCAAGAACAAACAAAATAGACAAAAGTGAAAACTGAAAAAGGGACGATCATACCATGGTGGGTTGTCTCCCACCTAGCACTTTTAGTTAAAGTCCTTACGTTGGACATTGGATGAGCTTCCTGCTATGGTGGCTTATGTTTGAATTCGTCCAGAAATCTCCACCAGTGTTTGGAATGCCAGCATCCTCCGGGGTCCCAAACAAAGTACGTAAAGCCTTTGTGTGAGTTCAAACAGGCTTGTAGGCTCCCGGAGTATTGAATGTCAGAATAGACTCCAGGATCCCAAACTTTTCTTCTACACCCATCTTTGTCTTGATCTACATTGGTCCAGTCGGGTGATGAGTACTCCAAATTCTCATTGCAGTGACCAAACGGCTTCCGAGATCCTTTAAATTGAGCTTGACACCAATTCTTGCACCTTAAGTTGAAGTGCGAACCCTTATTGAATCTTGCATACCAGCGCTGAGTGCGAGTCATATCCCTTTTCCTCTTAAAATCGCAGAGAGCTCTAAGCTGGCCATCTGTTTCAAGTAAACCATATTCAAGTGGAAAAGTAAAGATAAAAGGCAAAGGTGTTACTCACTTGTAGTTTGTGTTGGGCGGTAATGGCCTTGGGATAGGTGTTTCCAGTGGTTCTGTAAGTTCTACTCCCTTATAATCTTCTGTGAATTCTTCCACTTCAACCATATCTTGATTAGAGTCTTCAATTTCTCCCTCATCATCGCTCAAGTCATATATTGGAGGTTGAGAAAAATCTACCTTAGCATCATCTTCATATTCACTCGGGGAAGATTCTTCTGTCTCAAAGAATTCACTTGCGGATGCAAGTTCGTCACTAAGAGAACAGGACTCGCGATCATCATCATCAAGGGAACCTGCGTCCTGGGTTATTCCGTCTAGTTCTTCATAAGATATTTGCATTGAAGGTGGTGCAAAATCCTCTTTAGCGTCAATTGTAACATCCTTGACGAAGTTCTCCACAACTCTGGATTCAAGTGGCGGTTTGACATCTCCTAAATCTTCAACCAACTCTTCTTCTTCTGCAATGAAAGCTTCCTCTACTTGTTCTAGTACGAAGTTATGCTCTATGCTGTCCACTGGAGTTTCTTGTGTCCTCTTTACAATACATTCTTCATTAGATTCTCCACATGAAGCCATGGGGGTCTGTTGAGTAGCTGAACGTCTGGAAGATAATTGATTTAACTCCTCCACTATTGCTTGCTCCAGTTGATGAAGGGTTGCAGTAAATTGTTTTATTGATTCTTCAAGGCGAACCTGTGGTTCTGGCTTTGATGGATATGGGTATGGTGTATGGGGAGTGGTGGTTCTTGGGAGTAATTGGATTGGTGTTGGGGTGGATAAGGATCGTATTGTGGCGAATGGTGAAAAGAAGCTTGTGAGTGTGGTGGTTCGAGGTTATATTGAGAGGATGGTCTATAGGCACGGGGTGGGGCTTGTTGGTAGTTACAAGATTGTCCACCATATCTCTCAGCTGGGTATGCATTGTAGAATGGTCGTTGTCCATAATATCTTGGAGGGTGTTGTTGCCTAAAGGGTTGATTAGATCCTCTTGGCTCCATCCATCCTTGATTGGTCTGACCTTGATGCATATTCCTGCTGTGGGTTCTATTTCTTTCAACACAGTTAGAACCAAACTCAAAGCGAGAGGGGTGAGAATTCATAGTAGTTGTCAGAAATAAAGGGGGAAAAAGGAGAAACAAATAAACAAGTAAAAGAAAAATATATTTTTTTTCTTTATAAAAAATATTTACAATAACCAATAATAAGACACACGTTTGCAATACCCCGACAACGGCGCCATTTTGACGTTAGGATTTTTGTAGCAAAGAATTTTATAAAAATAGTCGCGTTGTAGATATAGTTTCTAAACCAACAAAAATCCTTTCGTGCAAACGTTTTGGTTGTCACAAGTAACAAATCCCTTTAAAATTGATAACCGAGTATTTAAACCTCGGGTCGTCTTCTCAAGGAATTGCAGGGAGGTATGTTCTTATTATTGGCTATGAAAAAGGTAAAATTGGGGTTTTGAGAATGAGGAATAAATATGACAAATAATTTAAATGACAATTAAAATAAATAAATATTGTAAAGCAAACCCTTTGGCAAGGTATGAGAATTTGAAAATCCAGACTTAGTTATTCTTATCAATAATAATGAAAGTTGAATCTTAATTCCACTTAGTTGACCTTTTCTAAAGCAAAGGAAAGTCAAGGGACTAATTAGTTGACCTCCGAATCCTATTTATTTCCTAAGAAAAGGTTGGGATTATTGAAGTTCAGTTCAATTAGCAAAGATAACAGTTATCAATTATGTTGAGCTAAGATAACTCCTGAGTTACTGATTTCTTAACCAAGACCAAAAGGAAGGAAATTAAATCTACTGGAATAACAATATCTTCAGATTGGGGATAATAAAAAGGGACAATCATAAACTGAAATACCTCAAATATCATTAAATAATAAAATTATCATGAAAGTGGCATAGGCCAATTAGGCAACTGACGATCGGATTTTTGACGGTTTAGAATTTTACAAATGAAATCTCGTCGAAGTATAGTCTCTAAACCAACAATAATCCTCTCATACAAAAATTTGTTTGTCACAAGTACAAACCCCTAAAATCTATAAACCGAAGTATTTAAACCTCGGGTCGTTCTCCCTAGGATTTACAATAAAGTGTTTTGTTATTGGTTGTGAGTTATATTTGGGGTTTTAGAGGAGAAACATGAATAGTAAATGGTAAGAAAACTTTATTAACAAAATGGTCTTGGCAAGATTTGGTTGTCAAGGGTCTTCATCATTATCACTAGCCACAAGTATGGTAGTTGCAAGGATTAATCCCACTTAGTCATCCTTAAATCAATTAACAAAGGAAAGTCAAGTGAGTTATATCAATCCTAGTCCATAAGTCCTAGCTTTCCACTAATTGGATTAATGAAGGCTAGAGTTAATGGCTATCAACTAGCAATCAATTGGACACTAGTGACTCAAGAAATCCTAAGTTACCTTCTCAAGCCAAGAACAAAAAATCCTACTCTAACATCCTCTCAAGCATTTCATCAAACACTTGGAGGGTAATGAAAGAAAGCATTTTTATTTGTAAGAATAAAAGGAATCAACAACTAACAATTACAAAGAATTAACAAAACAACAATCAACAACATCACAATCACATGAATTAGCTCAAATTGCATTATTAGAAGAAAACAAAAGAACAAGAATATCTCAATTACAAAACCTAGAAACAAAATAAGAGAAATTACAACAAGAGGATAGGGATAGAAAGAAGAACCAAAGTGTAGCAATCATCAATTGAAGGTAGAAGTAGAAGGAGACTTGAATTAAACCTAGAACTATGAGGTCCTAATCTAACCCTAATTCCTAATCCTAGAGAGAAGTGAGAGCTTCTCTCTCTAAAACTAACTCTAACTCCTAAAACTAAGCTAATGGTAACTAACATGTGTTTCCCTCTTCACTCCATGGGTTAAATAGCATCAGAAATGAGTTGGATTGGGCCCACAAGGCTTCTAAAATCGCTGGCCACGTGTTGCATTAAGTGGGTCATGTGCCACCATCGGCGCGTCCGCGTACCGTGCGCGTGCGCGCCCCTATGCGCGATGCAACTATGGCAAATCTTATATCGTTTCGAAGCCCCGGATGTTAGCTTTCTAACCCAACTGGAACCGCATCATTTAGACCTCTGTAGCTCAAGTTATGGTCGTTTAAATGCGAAGAGGTCGGCTTGACAGCTTTCCGGTTCTTTCATTTCTTCATGAGTTCTCCAACTTTTCATGCTTCTTTCTTCATTCCCTTGATCCAATCTTTGCCTCCTAGACCTTAAATCACTTAACAAACATATCAAGGCATCTAATGGAATCAAGGAGAATTAGATTTAGCTATTTTAAGACCTAAAAAGCATGTTTTCACTCTTAAGCACAATTAAAGGAGAAGTTATAAAACCATGCTATTTCAATGGATAAATGTGGGTAAAAGGTTATAAAATCCCCTAAAATCAATACAAGATAAACCGTCAAAACGGGGTTTGTCAGCAACATAACTAATACAAGCAAGCATTCAAATGTCTGAAAATAAGAAATAACATAGAGTAAAAGAACATCGAACCTGGGATCGAGAGTTACTCCTAAAACTAAGAGAAGTCCTAAATCCTAAATCCTAAATTCTAAAGAGAGAGAGGAGAGAACCTCTCTCAAAACTAGATCTAAATCATGGAAAGTAACTAAAAATTCGTCGACTCCCTGAATAGATGCATTCCTCCACTTTATAACCTCCAATCTATGCTGTCTGTACTTGGATCTGGGCCAAAAGGGCTTTAGAATTCGCTGGGGCGTATTCTGTAAATTCTGGTACGAGGCCTCTGTCACGCGTCCGCGTGGGTCACGCGGTCGCGTCATCTGGAGTTCTTCTTATCACGCGGTATGCGATTCGCTCAAGTCGCGCGGTCGCGTCTGTCATGCGGCTGCGTCGCTGCTTCTTCGCTCTTGGCACGCAATCGCGTCGTCCATGCGATCGCGTGGATGCCAGTTTCTTCAAAACTCCGTTTTGCACTTTCCTTCCATTTTTGTACGTTTCCTTTTCCATCCTTTAAGTCATTCTGCCTTAGAAGATCTGAAACTAGTCAACACACTAATCACGGTATCGAATGGAAATAAAAGTAATTAAAATAATTAATTTTAAAGCATAGAAAACATATTTTTCACATACATCACATAATAAGGAAGGGAAAATAAAACCATACAATTAATATGAATAAGTGGGTGAAGGATTGAATAAATCACTCAGATTAAGCACAAAATATATCATAAAATATGGGTTTATCACTAAGCCTTTCGTCCCTTTCATTCCAACAAAAACGAAGCTTTCAGCTTCCAGGGGAGGGAAGAACGAAAACTTCATCGAAACCCTTACGTTACTTTCCAAATCCCATAACTTCTCCGTCCGAGCTCCGATTGCCGTACCGTTTGCGGCCATGCGTCCACCACATCGAGCTCTACATTTATACTGGAACAATTTTACTGGTAACTTGTTTAATCACTCTCATCCCTCTTTTCCCCCAATTTTCGAATTTTTAATGGTAATGTTGAATTTCTTTGATTTCTGATATTTTAGGATCCAATTAGCTTGAGAAAAATGTTTACTCTTGCTTATGTGAAGCTTGGGTAAGGTGAGGATACGATAATTCTATTTTATTTTCATTGAATTTGAGCTTTGAGTATTAAATTGGATATATATGTGTTATGAATGTGTATTAGGTTGTGAATAAATAATTGGAGCTTGAAATTGTGAATACTGAAACTTAGAGGAAGCAGATTAGTTGAGTTTTGAGGGGCTGCGTTGGTTTTGAATAAATAGCTTTGGTCGTTACGTGGAAATCGGCCAAAGTATGGTTTAGGTTTCTTACATTTAATATATAATATTCTGTGAAAACATAGGCTAGATGACTACAGGATAAGTTGGAATGCAGGTGTATGTTTAATGTTTAGTAATTTGTTGATGACTATATTTGGTTAAAGTTTATTGGATAATTAGTTATTAATTTTGGATGGTGAATGTTGTTATGTTAATTTGGAGAGATTATGGTTGAATGTTATTGTTGATGAACATGGTTGGTTTGGTGCTTGTTAATTAACTAATGTTTTGGTGAATTATTGATTTGAGGTATAACTATTGTGGAGGTTGTCGTGATAATGAGGTATTGTGTGTTAGAAGCCTAGAATTAGTGAACTATTATCCTTAGTTGAATTTTGGTTGTTGGATTTGAATACTGTATGAGTAAAATTGTTGATCTAAGGTAGATTTATTGTGGTGACTGTTATGATGATGAGGAAGGATATGTTGAATTGAAAAGAAAGCAGGTTTGGACCCGAAAAGGGTGGCAAAGTTCGAGTTTTAGAGGAGATGCTGCCGAAATTTTATAAAAATTAGAGATTTTGTTTATAGGATTATTTAAAAAGATTTATATTCAAAGGTTATATGGTTTGATTTAGAGTTATTAAGAAAATGAGCATGTTTTAAGATTGATTCATTTAGAAAAGAATGAATTATATTTTGAATTGGAACTATTGATGGACGGTATGGGAGGTGTGATAATGAAGGATAAGGATTGAATATGATTGATCCAAGTCTAACAAAAACAACTCTCACATTAACGTGCGTGTAAGCACACGCTCATTCAACCGTTTCAATAGCGTACTCAGATTATGAAAGGCGCTTCTTTTTCTTCTTCGATCAAAATTCCCAACCCTAAAAATTCAAAAACGATGCTCGAAATCTCTCAAAAAACTATCAAAATTGTTGCGAAAACTCAAGAAAACCTACAAGAGAAGTTCAAAATCTTCATAAAAAAACACAGAAATAAAAGACGAAAGATTATTCAAAGTACTGTTTCGCCAATCGTCCAATTTTTTTACTTTTCTCTTTCTCATTTCGATCGCGAAATACTAGATAGTCATATTTCTATTTATTAACTAGATTCATTATGTGTTCTTGGTTTAAAATACATATTACTATTCTCGTCATACTGTTCAATCGGTGATAACTGTTTTACGCAAGGTTCTGAGAATCGGACTGGTCATCGAACCGTTTTAGTCACTGGTTTATTGGTCCAATCGTGGTTCAACCGAAAAAACTATTTTAGAATAAAATAATAAATAAAATATAAATAAACATCTTAAAATATAATTATAGTCTAATATAAATCTAAAATATTTTCCAAATTTAAAACACTACATGAAATGTCATCAATCAAAGCCATATGATCTTATCAAAATCAAGGTTCTGAAAACCGGTTCAGACCGGCCGGTCGAACTGGTTGAACCGTGAGCCAGACACAAAAATGATTCGGGTAAACAGCAAAACCGTAAAATCTTAAAACCAGAATTGAACCGGTGAACTGGTTGGTAACCGGTCGTCGAACCGAACTGTGATCTGGCCTATTTTTTGGCTGGGCAGCAAAACGATGCCGTTTCAGCCTCTGGAACCCTAAATCAGTAACCAAATCCCTAATTGGATCCTTAATGAGTGAGTGAATCCCCCTCCTTCTCATTGAGCTTCAGAAGTGAAGTGAGAACTGAGAAGTGAGAACGCCTCTCTGACTCACACACGGGTCCTCATTGAGCTCGTCGTCCGGTCGTCCATCACCTCCGTCGAGCCACCACCGTCAATCATTCGAACAGCCACCTAATCGCGTAGCAGCCGTCGTTCCTTCGACCAATCACCTCCGTGGCACAGCAGCCATCGTTCGTTGGAACAGCCACCTCCATCGCGCAGCAGCCGTCATCCCTTCGAAGGTGCTCCACCACTGCTTGGTCACTCGGCGTCGCTGTCTGCCACTCTCCCTATTGCATGTTCTGTTGAAGCCTTGAAGGTGCCTTCCAGCTTCTAGAATTCCAGGTAATTTTTTTAGTTATGATTGTTTGATTGAATAATTGTTGCATGTCTCTGTCTCCCTGATGAGTTTGATTGAGTAGTTCTTTGATTTTGTGAAGCTCTGTGAACTGAAGTCACTGAAGTGTGACATGATGAACTATGAAACTGTGAACTCTAAAACTGTGAACTCTGTCTCCCTATTTTATTTTTCTTTGAACTGTGTAGTGTGAAACTGTGAACTAATTCAACTGATCCTGCTAAACTGAAATGTGAACTTTGGTAATAATTGTTGTTTACTGATTACTGAAACTGAACTAATTTTGCTTTGTTTACTGAACTGGATTTTGTTTGTTGAATAATTGTGAATAATTTTGAATAATTTTGGATGTTGTTTGTTGTGAACATGAGAGTTGAGATTATTGGGTTAGATTGCTGGTAATGTTTAGGTATGGATGAAAGTATCAACCAAGAACTACCTAGAAATAATAATGCTGAAAATAATTCTGCTTCAAATGAACGTTCTCTTCCTCCCACATCTAATAAAAATCAGTCACAAACTTTTAATGTTCGGGGGAAAACTGATCATGCTTGGAGATACATTGCTTTACAAAATATAAATGAAAAACTGTATTACCAATGCTTATTTTGTTTGAGTACTTTTAGGGGCAGAGAAATTAATAGAATGAAAAATTATTTGGTGAAGATAGGTGGAGACATTAAGAAGTGTTCTAAGGTCCCGTGTGATGTAGAAAAACAAATGGAAGGTTTATTGAAAGAGATTCAGAAAAGTAAAACTAGTAAAAGGAAAGTAAGTTTCAATGAAGAGGGTACTGATGAGTGTGAGGATGCAATTAAGAAGTGTTCTAAAGTCCTGTATTTGATTGGTTGTTTTGTTTTTTTACTTTTGAATTTGTATTTGAATGAGATTATAACATTCTGGTTTATGTAGTACATGATATTTTAAAGTTTACATTAGACTATAATTATATTTTCATGTGTTTATTTATATTTTATTTATTATTTTATTATAAAACAATTTTTTTGGTTCAACCATGATCAAACCGGTTAAACCTATGAACCAGTGAACCAGTAGCTAGAGCGGTTCGATAACCGATTCGGTTCTCAGAACCTTGATCAAAATACAAACTCAAAAGTTAAATAGTAAAAAAAAAATATAAATATTAAATGCCAACATAAAAATTTGTCATCAATAATCAAAATTCGCAAAAACTTGTTAAGTACTCAACATTAGAAGCCATTAGTTTCAACTTTAACAGAATACAAGTTCATGAACAATTAGAGTAATTCCTGGTCTGGGAGTTGCATGGCACATTCTTTGCTTTAGTAAACGGTTTATCAATTATGACTTTTCTACATTAGGATTTTCAACTATTCCAGCTCAAACCTTTATACAATAACATGAATAATTCACTTCAACTTAGTTATATTCATTTGAAGCAAGTATTAAAGAGTGAGAACTAGTGTAAAACTTAAAAATAACTTATTTTTGTAAAATAAAAAATACAAGAAATAGTCTAAAGATTATACACAACAATCAGATAGATTATTTTGGTTATGCAAATTTACTTATCCAAACTTTCACTTAAACAATGTGTTTCACTCTATTTATATCATTTAAAAGTTATAAGAATGCTGTAATAGAGAAAGAAGTACAAAATTACTACCCATACGATTTATATTATGTTTTCCTTGTATGGATAATAGATAAGGAAAGGAATTCTTTTGAGCAATAAGAGAAATTGTTTTGACAAATAATTATTAAAGTAATGAAACAACTAAAATTGAAACTTAATTGTTACATAAGCCACTGGACAAGGAAGCAATCCTTTGGCTCTGCGTTTAATATTTACATTGGTTGCTAATTCCTTTGCTAACCGACCTAGCTTCATTGTACCTTTTGCAATACATACAATACAAAATTAAGTATGTGACATGTGAAACTTGCTAACAAGAGGTCAAGAGCTAGAAAAAAATTAATTTATAGTAGCAGCAACATAACAAAATCATTTTTAGCAATAGTTTTAACAACAACAATTACCTATTCCATAGTCAAGTACAAAACCTGTTCACAAGAGCGGAACCTATTCGATTCATATCAATTTATATTTTTTTCTTATTCATTAGAACAAAGATACTTAGTAATGCAATGTAGCAAACTGAATTACCCATGACATTATCTGACTACAACTTCTATGTATATATCATCTGCAATAAAAGGAAAAAGTGAAAAACGTAATAACCAGTGAAAAATCAAGCATTAACTGAGAAGTTCGCATAACAATACTTGTCATTCTCATTCAAACCAAGGTAACATTACTAAATATAAAAACGACCTCCCTCACCTCATCATCCTCGAACTCGCGATGGCGACAACACACGAGCCATTAGAGCTGACATGGCGATCCATCTCTATAGCGAATTTCGCCGAGAACAGCGCCTCGTCAAGCCTTACAGAGAATGCGAAGTCGAACGCACCATCGAAGAACAGTGGGTTGTGAGGGTCAACGCGCTGGACGAACAGCGGTGAACTAGTAGCTGGCGCCGGTAGAGACACAGGGAACCTTGGAGTGGTTGGAGGCGGCGACGTTGTTGTTGGAGAGGAGCAGCAGCAATTGGAGGCAGGGGAAGAAGGTAAGGCTGCTGAGATCTAGGGTGAAAATTGAAAAATAAAGGTGTTTAGTAAAACGACATCATTTAGTAAGAACTGGCCAGTTCCCGATCCGATTTAACCGATCGGTTCTCGACCGGTTCAACGATTTATGGCCGATTCTTCAATTGCCAATTTTGGATATAGGATCGGACCGTTAACACTGTCGGTTCACGGTTGAACCAGTTCGATTGGCTGGTTCGGTTTAGTTTTCAGAACCATGGTTTTACGTACTATTTTACGTATAGTTTGACGTATATTTTCATGTGTTTTTGTGCATGTTTGTATTTTTCAAACTGAGTTTGTATAAATAGAAACTTTTACTGTATTTCAAGTAAATTCGCATGTAATTGGTGTTATTGTCCTTGAATATTGTTCTTGTGCTTCTGGTGTCATTTTATTCATGTTTGGTTGACTTGAATATCATTTTAAACTCATATTTTGTCATGTAATCAACAAAATAGTAGAGGTGTAGATGACTGGTATTACGGTATATATCAAGCGAATTCGAGTGTAACTGGTGTTGTTGTCCTATCCCTGGTGTAACTAGAAACAAAATATTGTCCTTGTGCTTCTAGTGTCATTTTATGCATGTTTGGTTGACTTGAATATCATTTTGAACTCATATTATGTCATGTAATCTAAAAAATAATAGATATGTATATGGCTGATATTACGGTGTATATCAAGCGAATTCGAGTGTAACTGGTGTTGTTGTCCTATCCCTGGTGTAACTAGAAATAAAATATTGTCCTTGTGCTTCTAGTGTCATTTTATGCATGTTTGGTTAACTTGAATATCATTTTGAACTCATATTATGTCATGTAATCTAAAAAATAATAGATGTGTATATGGCTGGTGTTTCGGTGGATTTTAAGTGAATTCAAGTGTAATTGTTTTTGTCCTATCCCTGGAGTAACTAGAAACAGAATATTGTCTTTGTACTTTTGGTGTCATTTTATACATGTTTGGTTGACCTGAGTATCATTTTAAGCTCATATTATGTCATGTAATCTGAAAAATAATAGAGGTGTATATGGCTGGTATTCGGTGTATTTCAAGTGAATTCGAGTGTAACTGGTGATGTTGTTATCTATTAACCTTATTTTTTATTCCTTACAGTAAAAATGGTAAGCAAAATTCCTGCTGCACCAAAATATAAGGTAAGCACATATATCTTAGACCAACTCAACTTTTTCTTGTATAAATATAGTTTATTTAAATGATTCTCATTTGTTTATGAAAAATTCTTAATTTGAGATGCTCGACAACACTCCTGCATGATAAGTTCCAAAACCTGAGTAATGAAAAGAAAGCCAGTGTCTGGGAATTGGAATTTGATGGTTTGATGGACATCCCTCTAATGAATGTGCCACATAAGCTCTTGAAGGAGTTGGCATAATCTTTTGATTTGATAAGAAACACATTGAACACCTGGTATGGTGTATTGAGCATCAACCAAGAAAATATAGGAACTGTCCTTGGCTTGAATGCATCTGGTAACTGAATATATTAATTGTTATACTTGCATTCTTTGTAATTTATTCTTTGAAATCTATTCTTTTGAGCTCATATTATATCATGTAATCCAAAAATAATAGAGGTGTATATAGCTAGTATTTCAGTATATTTGAAGTGAATTGGAGTGTAATTAGTGATGTTGTTTTGCTGCTTTTGTAGGGTCGTTCTTTCTAGGCAAAGTTAATTTTAAGGAGCTTAGTGAGGAGGACAAGGAAGTTTATAGAAACTTCCAAGGCAAACATTGAAGCAATTGACAGACTCCATGATGGAGATCGGTGTTGACGGTGACGAACATCAACTTACATTTAAGAGGACGTTCATCATCTACATTCAAATGTCGTTCTTGTTGCCGACAACAATAAACAAAGTTTCTCCCATCTACATGTCGCTAATTTTTTGTGTGGACACCATACATGAGTGGAATTGGAGTGACCATATCCTCGACTTCCTCATCAAGGGCATAAGTGAGCACATATTGAAAAAGAAAAAATCCGTTGATGGCTGCTTCTATGCTCTAATGATTGTATACTTTCATGAATCCAAACACAAAAACAAGCCGGCGGATTGATAAACCCCAATTTTGTAGTTTATCTTGTACTTAATTTAGGAAATTTTATCACCTTTTCTCACATTTATTCAATGAAATAGCATGGTTTTGTAATTCTCCCTTAATTTGTGTTTAAGTGTAAAAACATGCTTTTTAGGCCTTTAAATTGGTAATTTTTATTCATCTTTGATTCCACTAGATGCCTTGATGTGTTTGTTAGTGAATTCAGGTTGAAAAGACTAGGAATGGATCAAAGGAATGAAGAGAAAAGCATGCAAAATGGATAATTCATGGAAAAAACAAGGATTTGGAGTGCATTCATCGACGCGCACGCGTGACAGACGTGCACATGTGGATATGAAGTCGTCAAGCGACGCGTATGCGTGACATGACGCGTACGCGTGGATAGCAAAATGCCAAGCGATGCGTACGCGTGACCCACGTGTACGCGTCACTGCTCGCACGTGACCTCATTTAAGTGAAAATGCTGGGGGCGATTTCTAAGCTGCCCAGGCCCAAATCTAATTCATCCCTGAGAGAATTTCATGCCGAATTCAAGCTTGGGCAAGGGGGGAGCAATTAGTTGTAGGATACCATCATGTAATTTAGTTTTCTAGAGAGAGAAGCTCCCTCTTCTCTCTAGAATTAGGGTTCTTAGGATAATTGCATCTTAGATCTAGGGTTTAATTTTTGTTCTCATCTTGTTTTTTTTTATGATTTCTTGTTCTTATACCTTTGTTCTCCTTAGTTCTCTTGTTAATTTTCCTTTTCATGCCTCTTTTATATTGATGAACTCTTGTTGGATTGGGATTTTATTTAATGCAATTTATGTTTTCATGTTGTTGATGTTTAATTGAGTTGTTGTTATTGTTTATTCCTTGCAATTGGTAGTTGTAGAATTTATCTTTCCTTGCAATTTATTATACTTTCCTTTTATGCCTTCCAAGTATTTGACAAAATGTTTGGTTGGATGTTAGAGTAGTTCTTTTAGCATTCTTGGCTTGGAAAGAGGAATTAGGCAATCTTGAGTCACGAATACCCAACTTATATTAGTGATCTAGAGTTGTTAGCTAATATTGTTTCCATTGACGCTAATCTTTTGCTAATTCGATTAGTAAGTTGATTAGGACTTTTAGATTGAGATTAGTTAGGCTTATTTGACTTTCTTCCGATGAGGAGATAACATTGTACCTTCTCCCTATGTTGAAGATGACGAAATAGGCTAAATTCTTGTTAATCATTGTATGACTAGTGACTAGGATGAAAAGATTATATTCTCAATCCTTGCCATGAATGTCTCTCTTTATTAATTGTCTTTTTTAATTGCTTGCTTAATTTACTTTTCTTGTCGTTCATTTTCTTGCCACTTCTATCAATCAAACCCCTCATTCCTTCATAGCCAATAATTGACCATTTCATTGCAATTCCTTGTGAGACGACCCGAGGTTTAAATACTTCGGTTTATTTTCATTAGGGTTTGTACTTATGACAACCAAAATAATTTTAAATTTGATTTAAGGATCGACTATAGGTTTGGGACTATGCTCACAACTAAATTATTTGATTAATTTCCTAACCGGTATTAATCCTCCCATCACAGATACAATCCTTGGACCACCCTGGATGCTGCATTGGACTAAGGAGTTACTGCTTGAGAGGAAAAAAGCTAAAATTAAGGGTCATATGGTAACTAAATAAACCACTATTTTATGGTTTATCTTGTGTTAAATTGAGTGGTTTTTATCAGCTTTTCATCCACTTATTCATATGAATTGCATGATATTACAATTCCTTCCCAAATTTATTCTATGATTGAAAGCTTGCTTCCTAAAGCTTTAAATTGTGTATTTTAATTTCTCTTTTATACCATTCGATGCCGTGATCTGTGAGTTAAGTGTTTCAGGCTTCATAGGGCATAAATGGCTTAGAGAATAGAGAGGAAGCTTGCAAAAATGGAAGGAACACAAGAAATTAAGGAGATGACCAGCGAGAAGCGACGCGAACGCATGGCTCACGTGACCGCGTGAAATGGAGGAAATCGCAGTAACGCGCTCGCGTGCCTGACGCGAATGCGTGGATTGGAATCTGCACGAGTGACGTGAACGCGTGGACGACGCGTACACGTGGCAAGGAAAAATGCTGAATGACGCGCACGCGTGGACGACGCGTACGCGTGACATGCACGATATACAGAATTAACAGAAAATGTTGGGGGCAATTTTGGGCCGCATTTTGACCCAGATTTCGGCCTAGAAACACAGATTAAAGTCAGGGAACATGCAGAGACTCAAGATATCAGATCATACACACAATTTTAGGTTTAGATGTAGTTTTTAGAGAGAGAGGTTCTCTCCTCTCTCTTAGGATTTAGGATTAGGATTCCTCTTAAAGGAATTAGGATTTCTTTTTCTCAATTTTTAGGTTCAATGTTCCTTTTACTTAATTTCTCAAATTAATTTATGAACTCTTTATGTTTGGATTGATTTTCTTTTATTAATGCAATTTGAGGTATTTCAAATCTATGATTTTATTTAGCTTTTTACATTCTTAGCTTTGGTTGATTAATTGGAGACACTTGAGTTATCAAACTCAGCTGTTGATTGAAATTGGAATTACTGATTGATTTGGATCACTCTAAAGCTAGTTCTTCCATAAGGGTTGACTAGGACTTGAGGATTAAGCTAATTAGTCCACTTGACCTTCCTTTGTTTAGTAAAGGCTGACCAAGTGGGATTAAAACCCAATTTCATCACACCTGATAAGGATAACTAGGATAGGAATTCCAATTTTCATATCTTGCCAAGAGTTTTCTTAATTAGTAATTTATTTTTTCTTGTCATTTAAATTACTTATTCCTTATTTCAAAAACCCAAAATAAAATATATATTTTTCCATAACCAATAATAAATCATACTTCCCTGCAATTCCTTGAGAAGACGACCCGAGGTTTGAATACTTTGGTTATTTATTTTTATTGGGTTTGCTTAGTGACAAACAAAACTTTTGTATGAAAAGATTCTCTGTTGGTTTAGAAGCTATACTTACAACGCGAACTTATTTGTGAATTCTTTACCGATAAAAATTCCGATCGTCAAAAAAGTAACTAAACAGAATCCTTTCTTTAACTTCAATGTATTTGTTTTATATATGATGTAAACTAATATTTTACCTATTTTAGGGCATCGTCAAGAGAGAAGAGCTGAAAGAGAAATTGACGGGAATGAAAGAGGAAGAAAAGAAGGAGAAAAAGAAGAAGAACACTTCTTCAGAAAGTGATACTGGTGTTGACTCTGAGTCTGATTCTAAATAAGACTCAGAGGAGGCACCAAAAATAAAAAAACAACCAACAAGAAAAACAAAAAAGTAAGTATTATTTTTTGCTAAATTTTGTTATTTTTACTGTGTTTAGTAAGATTCTCAAATTATTATTGGAATGCTATGTTTTCTGTTTATATCAAAGTTTTATGTATTAATAGAATATTTCTAATTTATTGTTAGAAGTGAAGAATTGGAGTGAATAATAAAAAGAAAATTGAGGAAAAAAGTTCATAGTCCTACAAAAAAAGTATGCATTACTTTCGGAGGATATTTCATCAATTTTGTTGCGTTTGTTTGCTTGATAATTCTTTGCTTTCCAGAATATAATCCAAAAAAAGCACATTATTAAAGATTCATCTTTAGGAAAAAAAATGAATCTGATGACAAATAAGATATATTATAAAGCTATCTTTTTTTTTTCATCAAAATTTTATTTGTTAACGTAATCTTTTGTATGTATTATCAGAACTGAACAAACATAAAAATTTTTAAAAAAAGCAAAAAAGAAAAAACAAATGACAAACCTGTAGAAAAATATGTTATTTTTTCGTGTATTTTGACAATTTTACTATGTTTTTGTTAGCTGATGATTGTTTGCTTTTTCAGGATGCGAAAAAAAGCACATATATACGAACCTACTCTTTAAAATATCTTATCTCATTTTTTTATCCATATTTCATCGTAATGTTACATATTGATTAGCCACCTACCGGAGCAGCCACCTTAAATGATATAATACCATGATATTTTATGTGACTTGTTTAGGGGAAAAAAGGAAAGGAAAAAAGCTACACTAGTTCAACTCATTGCCTTATAAATATACCTTAGTATGGGGTTCCATACTACAATTATAAATACCATTGATCTAGCATTATTTCATAAGAAACATAATGGAATTCCAAAGTGAAATGCAGGCTGCAAAACTGCTAAAAGCTCATAGCCACATATGGAATCATATATTCAATTTCATAAACTCTATGTCTCTTAAATGTGCTGTTGAATTAGGCATACCTGATGCCATTCACAATTATGGTCAACCCATGCCACTTTCACAACTCATAGCTTCACTGCCAATCCACCCATCAAAATCCTCCTACATTCAACGTTTGATGAGAATCTTGATCCACTCTGGATTCTTCACCACGAAGAATGTCGCCAATGATGACCACAAAGTTGGGTATGTGTTAACCGATTCATCCATGCTTCTGCTTAAGGACAATCCCTTAAGTGTGACACCCTTCTTACTTGGCATGCTTGATCCAATATTAACAAAACCATGGCATAAATTGTCCACATGGTTCCAAAGTAACAATCTCACACCATTTGAAACAGAACATGGGGAAATGTTTTGGGCATATGCTTGTCATGAGCCTAAACTCAATGAATTTTTCAATGATGCCATGGCAAGTGATGCTCGATTGGTTAGCAAGTTGTTACTTGATGACAAGTGCAAGGGAGTGTTTGAGGGTTTGGAATCATTGGTTGATGTTGGTGGAGGCACCGGAACTGTTGCAAAGGACATTGCCAAAGCATTCCCACAGTTAGAGTGCACTGTTCTTGATCTTCCACATGTTGTTGCCGATTTGGAAAGAACTGGTAACCTCAAATATGTTGGAGGAGACATGTTTGAGGCTATTCCTCCTTCTAATGCCATCTTGTTGAAGGTAATAAAATAGTATCACTTGCTTTCATTTTTTAGTATAATTAAGTTGTTTATGTATACTTTTAAAATTATAGATTCAAGCTCTGCAAATATCACTTATATTATTAGTTGTGTCTGATATCTTTTTAAACTTTGTGTAATAAAGAATAAGTTGTATCCTTTTTACATTTTTAATGTGTTTTTTAAATATCTTTTCCTATAAATTTTTGAATTTGGTGTATTTGTTTTTATTTTTCCTATTAATTTTTTGTATAATAGAAATTTTACACAAGAAAAAACTCATTTAAATTAACTATGGTTAAATTTGATGAATTTTACGTTTTTATTTTACTTTTTCTATCTATAATAATCCCGTTTTCTTAATTAAGTGTGCTGAATCGTTGGTTTCATTTATATCAAATATTGAGTTCTTTTGGTATGCTAGATTTTTTTATCATACATATGATGTTAATCACACACACGTATAGTCATATATAACGATGAGTGTTAGGACCAACAAATTTTGTGAGTTATAATTATCAATTAGTTATCATTAATATTTTTAATAATATAAAATTATATTATATAAGATTACTTATTTTATTTTTACTGGCCAAATTTTAATAAAACTACTATTCTTAAATTTTTTCATATATAATTAATGAACCTGTCTGAAGGGACCACTAATAAAGAACTAATAACAACTAACTAATTGACCCTTGACGTAAGTAGCATGTCTGCATGTGGTTACATAAACTTTAGCTAATATTCTTTTCGTATCTATATTTGAATTTTTCTACAGTAATATAAAACGATAAAATAATATCCGCATGTGATCACATAGTTTACTAAAGTAAACAAGATGAATTAATCAAACTCTTTCTATTGATTTTGATCAATAACTTTTACTTTGAATATAAATACAGTGGATTTTGCATGACTGGAGTGACGAAGAATGTTTGAACATATTGAAAAATTGCAACGAAGCAATCATGAGCAAAGGCAAAGGAGGAAAGGTTATTATTATAGACATGGTAATAATGGAAGATGAGAAAAAAGGTGGTGATAATGATGATAAATCTGTTGAAACAAAACTCTTCTTTGACATGCTGATGATGGTGTTGCAGACTGGAAAGGAGAGAGATGAAAAAGAATGGGCCAAATTAATATTTTCTGCTGGATTTAGTAACTATAAAATAACTCCAATTCTAGGATTAAGGTCCCTCATTGAGATATATCCATAGCAAACTTATCACAACAATAAACTTATCCCTCGTTTAATGTCAAAATTGTAATTTAGATGGTGTCTTAAAGGAAAACTAAATAAAATGTATTCCAATAAAATTGTTTAGGAAAGGACTCTTTAATTTATAAAGAAGCTGAGTGCAAATAAAATTTATATATATATATATATATATATATATATATGTGAATTTTACTAACTCTCTCTAAATTAGAGGGTAAATTATCCCTTGTGACATGTCTTTTTATTATTAAATGAAATAAAATAAATTGTGTGTATCTGATAATGCCATGTTTTCATATTGGTCCTCCTCATTCATAACCTCTTCTTCATCTTTTGCATTATCTTTTTCGATAGTGTCATCCTTATCTAACCAATTTGATTCAACATTACACCGATCACACTACAGGTGAAGCCATAGTCTTTTATCAATTTTTTTTTTCCTGCTAGCATAGTTTTCATTGATAGAAAAATAGCTCAAACAGATCTCCCTATCTTGAGGAACATCATGAATCATCCTAACAATAATGTCAGTATTATTACTGCCATCCAGTGGATTACTATCCACATAATCAAATCTACAGATATTGGGAAGACAATCGTGATTAAAAAATGAGGCATAGGGATATATACCATAAATTCTAATAGACCTCTCGCCATCATCAACAGAAACCGGCTGCATTAAGCCAAAGACATTGTGCTTGTCCTTAGCCAGAAGCGCAGAGGTGAGTTCCAAAAATAAAAATAATACATTCTGAAGACCAGTGGGAGCAATTGAGCAGAAGGATGAAATAAGAGGGTGGAGGAACTGAGCTGCAGAAATTGTAGCATCATCAGGAGAACCATGAAGAAAAAGCAAGATTTGAAAGTCTGAGGGGGAGATATTGGCAAGATTGTACGCAGCAATGAAAAATTGAGCCTAAACTTAAAGTTTAAAGGGATGTCCAAAAAAGAAGAGTTGACTTGGAAGTGAGACAATGCTTGATAAAATTAAATTTTTTAATAATTTTTATAATTTAAAAAAAGTTACATCATGATTAATTAATTAAATTAATAAAATTTAGGTTAGATTAAAGTTAAAATTAATCATGATAAATTAATTAATTTTATTTCAGTTAATAATAAAAAAAATATGTTACAAAAGATAATTTATCCTCTAATTTAAAAAAAATGGATAGTATTCACTATATATATATATATATGTGTGTGTGTGTGTTTTTTTTATCATAGTATTCATTTTAATAATCAAGTTGTCAATTTCTTTGCATATGTTAAACTCATTTAAATAAAAAAATTATTTATTTTCGATTAATGTAAATTTTAAAAGATCTACCATATTTTTTCATATTTTATGTTTAGATTAAATTTTAAACACTCAACAATAGAAAAAAAAAAAAAAAACTGGATTGAAAGAAGTAGCAAGATAGAGTGTGTTATTTATTTATTTATTTACAAAAGCCACTGAGCAAGATATTGAATTTGACTCACTTATTTTTGGATTGACTTGTGGAGGTCAACTACACTAAGCTAACTAATTAATCGACTAAATTAAAAAGCCTATCATTATTTATAGAGCTATAAATCCAAATTACATCACACCAAACTAACAAGGACAGGGACATATGTGGATCAAAGCAACCACTACCAAACAAACCAATGACGGTAAGAAGGTTAGGGTAAACACAATGAAGCAAAATAAATGGATTAGAGAACTAGAGAAGATGGTGATGTACAAACGCAATGGTGATGTACAAAAGCAGGGAAATGATAGGGGTCAGTAATTTTTGTAATTTATAGTCATTAAACAGTCATCAATAATAATTTAATAGTGTAAAATTGGTATGAAATTTTATCTAATAAGTCATTATTTTTACTAATTACATGCAAATTAGAATTTAATAAAATTGTTGGCTCTAGACTTTTTCATTTGGCAAAGCAAACCAATGATGATGCCAGTGAGCTCCTCAGGCTGACAAAGCAAAGCGAGCAATAAAGGCGATGGGCTAACCTGATTACCAAATAGAGCTAAGGCGATAGTAGGCTGCTTCTCCCTTGCCAAATAGATTTTGAAGAAAAAATAAATAAATTCGTCACTTTTTGTTTCACGAATATTTTAGTATTTAATTATTTAAAAATATTTTTAAGTTTTTTATTTTTTTTTTAAAAGTTGGATAAATTAGTTTCTTTTTAAGAAATTGGATCTGATGGAAGTATTTGTAGGAAGATATTAATCTGTTCAATTTTTAAAAAAATAAAAAAATTTAAAATTTTTTTTAAATAATTAAAAATAAAATTATTTACGAAATAAGAAGTTAAAAACTTATTTATTCTTTTCTTTAGATTTTATTACAAATGTGGTCAGTAAATTTTAATACAAATGCTAACCGCAACATATTATCCGATTGAGTCATTTTATCTCCCTTTTTTTATCTAATAAGAAATCTACTATTTTCTATCACAAAAAAATTGTGTGCAGGCAATTTTAATCATAAAATATGTAAATTACTTTTATACCATCAAAGATTGATTAGGGTGACAAATTTTTGCGAAATTTTTGATAAACATGCTTAACAAATTACTATACTTTTAGTAATTTATTGAGTTATCCTAATCTTCGATGAATATTAAATTAGTTTACATAATTTATAATTAGAATTATCAGTATTTATTTTTTTCATGGTTAAAAGTTGTAAACTATTGTTTCTATTAAAATGTTGCTTTTAACATTTTTATATTGAAAAAATAATACTCTTTTTTTCTATAAAATGTCTAAATGATACTCCTCTTTCTTTTACTTTTAAAATATACAGTCTTTTCTTAAAAAAATTAAATAACATATATTTTAGTCTATTTGATTAAAATAATAATTATCTTTTATATATAAATTAATGATAATTATTTTGTTATATAAATATTTATCTAACATATATATTGCATGAGATTTTAACGTAAACCTCGGGTTAAAAAAAAGTTAAATTATTAAATAAAACTACAAAAAAAATTTATCTAAAAAGAAAAAAAATTTAAAACTTTGCAAAGAGGGGAGAAAATAATTATTTTATTATTTAAAAAAGTAATAATAATATAAAATATATACTCATTATATTATTGTAACAAATTCTATTCATTTTTAATATTTTAACTTATTAAAAAATATTTAATTGAAAATTTTTTATATATTTCATGATTAATAAAAACCATATTAAAATTAAAATAATTAAAATTTATTACATTAATAGAAATATATATTTTATATTATTACTAATATTATTATAGTAGTAAAAGTAGTAATTTTTAAAATACATATGTTATTATAATATATTTTATTTATTTTTAATTTTTTATCATTAATCATGAAATATATAAAAATTTTAGAATAAATATTTTTGTAAAATGTTAAAATATTTTATATTATGTAATAATAATAATAATATATTTATTATTAAAGTAATAAATTTTATTTATTTTTAATATTTTATCATTAATCATGAAATATATACCAAATTTTAAATTAAATATTTTGTAACAAATTAAAATATTAAAAATAAATTAAATTTATTATATTAATAATAAATATATATTTTATATTATTACTACTAATATATATAATTTTTATAATTATTATTTAAAAAAATATTTTAATCAAATGAATTAAAATATATTTTATTTAACTCTTATAAAAAAAGATGGTGTATGTTTTAAAAATAAAAAAAAGGGTTATTTAAATATCTCATAAGAGACGAAAATGTCATCTTCTCTTTCATATTTTAATTAGTTAAATTTTATTTCTCCAATCAAATACTTATCATATTTCGTTACCCAGTTTTTTTGTAAACAAAAATAGAAATTCTATCATGTTATTGTCCTATATAGAGTATAAAATTTGTATTTTATATTATTTAATGTCATTCATTTTAAAAGTTATCAGCCTCAAGCAAGAAGAAAGAAAGGAGAGTTTAAGAACATATCTTTAGTAGAGAATTTATCTCAATCTTTATTTATAATTTACCTATTATAAAAAATAATTTCACATCAATTTTTACAATATAAATAATAAATAAAAACTTAAAGTATCTTTTTCTTTTTTATTAAAAAGAACTAACTTTAGTCCTATTGTAATTCCACTTAATTAATTAATTAAAATAATTAAAATTAATATAATTATTATTTTTTTACAATAATATTTTTTAGATTTATAAATTCAAAAATAATTCGTTGTTAAAAAATATTAATATTAAAAAATCATATATAAAAATAAGTCGTATATATAGAATAAAAAATATTAATTTATTAATAATCACAATAACATAATAATAACGAGTTTTCAACGACTAATTTTATAATAGTTAATTTTGTAATGTGATTAACATTCCAAATTTTATAAATAACAATAAACAACTCACTAAAAAATTATTTTATAATGTGTAAAAAATTAGATTTATTTTTTATGTAAATAAATTTAATTAATTATAATTTAATATAATTATTTATATTAATTATGATTTAAATAATTAATATAAATTATTAATTAAATAAAAATATAATTATTTATTATAACTAATTATGATTTAATTATTTAAATAATGTTAATTATAATTTAATATAATTATTTAAATAATAATTAATTAAATAATTAAATCATAATTAGTTAATTAATAATTATATTAAACTATTTAATATAATGTGTAATTATATTAAATAGTTTAATATAATTATTAATTAATTAATTATGATTTAATTATTTAATATAATTATTTAATTAATTATTATTTTAAAAATCACTTGTCACATGCCAAGTTAGGATTAGTGGAATAGAATTTTTTTTAAGAAGGAATTTCTTCTTTTTGAGACTTGTGCAAGGACTCAGCACCTATTTTTCTCTTTAACTATTAGAGTCTTTATGATTGCGTTTGTTTAAAGAGACAGGATATTGAGACAGAAACACAGAAATACAAAATCGTATTTGGCAGAAGAGACATAGATATAGACAATGTGTACAGAGACACGAATTAGTGTATTTTATGTCTATCTTGATAAGAAGGACACAGAGACACTAACAAAGGATATAACTTATTTTTTATTTTTTTTATTATTTTTGTTAATTTTTTATAATTATATTTTTTATTTCAAATCTTTTGAATAAAAAACTAAGAATAAATTAAATTTTTATAATTTGTTTTAATTTATCACCAAATAAAAAAATATAAAATTTTGCATTTCTCTTTTATATTTTATTCTCAGTGTCTTATCCTGTTTTATTTTAAAAAATAAACATAATCTATGTGTTAGAAAAAAAATGAGAGAGACTCGTCATTAGAGGTGCTCTAAAGAGCAAAGAGAGAGAAGGAGAAAATGATTATGAATTGTATTTTTGTTAAAGAAAAAGTTATTTACAGTAATAGTTTAACTTTAACTATTTATTTGTTCATTTTTTAAATCGAACCTTATTAATAAAAATAACATACGTAATTTAACTAAAAGGATATTTTGGTATCTTAAAATAAAATTTAAAATCTAAATTCTAATAAGGTTAAACAATCTTAATTTTAAAAGAGAATTTTAGTCCTTTTAAAAGTAATTTTAAAAAAGTACGTTAGTTTTTTTTGCAATTAATTAAAAGGGTATTTTAATCTGATGGTTTCAGTGGCTAAGAGAAGGGGGTTGAATCTTAGCCCCCTTTTTCTTGATTACACTTTCTTATCTTTGAGGAGACTTTTTTTATTTTTGTCTCGTCCCTAGCCACGAAACTTTTATTTTTGTCTCGTCACTTGACACGAAATATTTTTGGTTTTGGCTCCTGTGCAGTAGAAACATAAATGGAGTAGAAGAGAGAGAGAATTACACCCAGATATATCTTGGTTCAGCTACTAAGTGCAGTGCAGCCTATATCCAGTCTCCATCACAACAATGATGAAATTTCACTATAATCATTCTGATTACAAACTGTAAAGTGCTAACCCAACTTATAAGAAAATTCCCACAGAATCATGAAACACAACATAGATGAACAAAGAAATTCTAAGGACATCTATGGCTTTTTTTCTTTTAATTTTGCACTCTCTGCCTTTTTCTGCTCTATGACTTTTTCATACAAACCTCACTGTTTGCCTTTTTCCATGAGACTCAAGACATGACAAAATTAAACAGAAAAATACAAAACAGAACACGTTGAAGGAGAAGAAAATCTGTAAGCTTAGGTAGCTATGAGAATCCCGTGTCTTGCACTCTCAATGCTTACTTCTAACTCCTTGAATCAAACCGTGACTGTTCACCCTTTTTATAAAAGAGGAGAAGCCTTCACAGTTGAAACAGAAACCAAGCTTAACTTCTTTTCCTTCACACAAAACCGGTTCGACCAAAGAGAGAAAGGAGGTAACCCATACAAAACCCAACATGCAAATACCTCTAGTTCTTCCTTGGTCATCACTCTTCATCAATCCGAGCTCTCCATCCTTGGCTTGCTCTCCAAGATAGATTTCTGGCCCTTGATGCTTCATGATGATGATGACTTCATCTGCTCCAATCTTTGCCTCTTCCACCACTTCACCACTCTAGCTACTTCTTGTGGTGGTTGAGTAGAATCAGAGACAAACCATGCCTCTAAGGATCTCTTCCTTGCTGGCCAAATCTCCTTCTACCTTTTTTGGTATGAAGAAGCTAAGATCTCATTACCATATCTTACCATTCATGGTTGAAGATCTCAGCCACAACATACTTTATAATTTTTTATGTTTTCTTGCCATCATTATGATGGTCTTGATACTTGCTCCATCTTTTTTTCGGTGAGTAGGTGTAGCTTCCATGGTTGCTGGGTAATGACCGAAACAAGATGAAAAAAGAGATGAGAGAGAAGAAACAATTTGGAAGGAAAGAAATTAAATGAGTTAAACAATTCAATTAAAAAAGTTACTTTTACTTCCCTGAGTACCGTGTAACTTTCAATGCCATCAATCATATCAATGACATTCTCTCTCATGTTTCCAAAGCTGGTATTAAATTCACTTTAGTAAAATTTGAATTCCATTAGAAATGGATTCCGTTGGAAGCTTGTAACATGTTTAAAGGAATGGGTTTTATTTAGTTAAAGAAATGCATTGTACCCATTTTCTTTTGATTTCGGACTAAGCAGTTTTTAGGTCTTGTACCAAGATTTTTAATTTGGGCTTGTATCACAATTGCTGGCCCAATTAACAATACATTGTTTCAGCCACTATGATCAAAATAATTTAACATCAAGGCTGAAAGTTTATAAGCATATTGGACTTCCACCAGAATTTCATTTTTGGCCCAATTATAAAACCTGCAACACAAAATTATTAATTAATATATGTTAAATGAAAATCAAATTAATAATTTTGTAATTAATTATTTTAATAATATTTAGTCGTCACAAATATTAATTTAGAGTTTTCCAAACTCATCAATCTTCCCCTTGATGACAAACATTATTAAAATTGAAATGGAAAGAAATTTAAAGATTTGAGTATAAAGTACTCCTTTTAAATTTCTCCCCCTTTCTAATTGTCACATAGCTCCCCTTTAATATATGCTGTTTTTACCAAGGGAAGTATTAACCTGTAACAATTTAATCAAACCTCAAATAACAATGTTATTTAGCATATTCATTACATGATGCTAAATGCTTGATTTATGAGCAGAATTGGATGATAATCAAAACTCATTTGTTATCAATAATTTGATTTTCTGCTCAAACAATGATCAATCAAAAAATCTTTTAAAAGTAAATTGCTGTTTAAAATATTTTCCAATCAAATCAGAGCAACATACTTATAGTAAGAAAATATTTTTAACCACATCATGATCACAGCAATTTTCACATTTATTTCCATACTCAATGCTTAAAGGAACTGCCAAAAATAAAGTATTCTGCAAACATGTTTATCAAGATGAATCAGAGTATTCCTATTCCACTAGTAGCAAGCTTATTCATCAAGATAAATTCATTACTTTAAATCACAAGAATACATGTTAACCAGGCAGCCATGGTATCTAAAACAAATGCATCACAATTATAATCAACCATGCGTTATCAAGCATCAAGTGTATCATTCTAACAGGGGTGATCATGAATTCTCAAAGAGAATTTCATCCCCTGTTTTCAGTTTC
The DNA here is from genome assembly GCF_014773155.1 of Arachis stenosperma. Classification (NCBI taxonomy): domain Eukaryota; kingdom Viridiplantae; phylum Streptophyta; class Magnoliopsida; order Fabales; family Fabaceae; genus Arachis; species Arachis stenosperma. The sequence goes on along the minus strand of NC_080383.1, from coordinate 25,012,138 downwards.
AATTTTTAACATTTATTCTCTCCCTTTTGTCATCAAAGGGGCACCTGTAAAACAGATTTGGATATAGAATATGCAAAGTATAATCCAAAAGTATCCACAAAGTATCACAAGATTATGGTACTAACAGTATCCAACCTAATAAAACAGAGTATCAAATTGAGCCTAAGATTGCCAATATCAAGGAAAAACAGTAATTAATCATCAGAAAGATTAAAATCAGAATCTTCAGCGCCTTCTTCGCTATCAATGCTCATATCCTTCTCCAAGTTTTCTAGCATTAGACCCACTCAATCTTTACATCTCCCCCAAGCCCTTTCATTTTCATAGGCTAGCTTGCGAGCCGCCCTATGAGATTTCACCATTAGCTCAGATATATTGGAGAATTCGGTAAGAATTTTCCTTATTGATTCGGTTGCTTTGGAGGATTCATGCAGACTCTCAAAGTCGCTATCCGTTGGCATTGATTTCTTACCCTTGGTTCCTTTAGCAGCTCCGCCTCCTTTGATCATAGAGACTTTATTTTCTACATCCTCATTTGTTAAATCTACCTTAAAGTACTCAAAAATACACGTGAAAAATATTCCATAAGATAAATTAGCCTTCTTGGTACTTTTTACAAACTCCCACATATGTCTAATCATGAGGTAGGTAAATGAAATAGGAGATGAAGTAACAAGAGCAAATAAAATGAGAGAATCAAATACTGTTATCCTGTTGTGAGAACCACTCTGCGGGATTAAGATGTGAGTTATGATACGGTGCAGTAGTGAGTTGGTTGATCCAAGAGCTTTGTGAGTAGGAACAGTACCGTCCAATCCAGACATATTTGCACAGATATGAGAAAGAAATTGCTTGTATGTAAACCCAACGTGTGAGTCCCATTTGTCAGACATGTAAACCCTCGGTCCTTCATCCGTATAGCCAAGTGCAGCGCCGATGGTCTCAGCGTTCAGAGTGATGTGCACACGCTTCACATAGGAGTGAAGACTACCATCAATCAGTCGCAGATTAGGATAAAACTGCCTTACCAACCCTGGATAAACCATTTTGTGAATGAGAATCAATGGGGACCATTTGAGATTTTCAAACAAAGGATACAGGTTGATTCCTTTGGCAGCCAAAGAATCAAGATTCACCAAATATAAGAGACACAGATGCCTCTTTTCCAATACTTCCTGGTGGAATTCATAGAAAGCACAAGTAGAGAACCTTGATGGATCATAGTGAGAGTGTGGCTTGTGAAATTTGTTCTTGAATTCTAATGATTCAAGGTTTGCGGGTTCCCTTGTCTCATGCAACACGAAGCCTTTGGTCTTCTGAGAACTTTTTTCGGGAGTTGCTTTCTTTGGTGGAGAAGGTGGCAGTGATAAAATCGATGAGGTGTGCGATTCTTCCTCTTGGTCAATGCTGGATTCTTTGTTCTTTTTACTTTTCCTCCTTCCAGAGGATTTCTGCGCTATTACCTTGCGCCTCATGGATTTAGGTTGCTTGGTGGAAGGTGAGGGAGAAGATGAAGAAGTGGAGTGAAAATGGATGTGGGTGTGAGTTTGGGGAGTGGAGGGTTTTTGAGAGAGCCGAATTCTTTCACTCTTCCTTGGTGTAGTTTTCTTTTTCATTATGTGAAGAAGATGAATGGGGATGGAGGTTGAAGGGAAGGCCGAAGGGCGAGGTGAGTGGAGGAAGGTTAGAGAGGCATTAAATGCTGATTGGAGAGAGGTAGTGGGGGAAGTTAATGACCATCATGAGTGCGGTTATTAACCAGGGGTTTTCAAGAATTTGAAAAAGTGATTTCCTTAAATCAAGGGATTAGTTGAAAGGAAAGATTTGATTTGACACCATACCTTTTTCAACTAGATTTGATAAGACCACAAAAAGATTTTGATTTTCAAACAGTAATGAACTAATAAAACGGTCATGGTGGGGTCAAAGGGATTTGGTATGGCCCACTAGAAATAAAATCTGCGCAGCCTCCCCCTTGATCACAGCCTTTCCAACATGCTTTTATTTTTATCTCGTCCATTCCTATGAGACAAAACTGAAAAGAATCAAAATTTCACAAATTTTCAACAGAAGCCAGATCAATCATTCCCAAGCTTTTTCTTAATGAACAGAGTCTGTCTTCACGGAGGGGTTTTGTAAAAATGTCAGAAAGTTGATCCTCAGATTTTACAAATTGAATATCAATAGTACCCTTTTGCACATGTTCTCTAATAAAATGATATTTGATCTCAATGTGCTTTGTTCTTGAGTGCAAAACCGGATTTTTTGAAATATTTATAGCACTCATGTTATCACAAAATAATGGTATACAATTGATCTTTAATTTGTAATCTTCCAACTGCGTTTTTAAACAAATTAATTGTGAACAACATGCAGATGCGGATATGTATTCAGCTTCAGCTGTGGATAGAGCTACTGTGGCTTATTTTTTCCTTGACCACATGTTGAGTGAGCTTCCAAGGAAGCAACACATGCCGGAGGTGCTCCTTCTATCCACTCTATCTCTCGCATAATCTGCATCACAAAACCCTACTGCACAAAAGTCATCAGATTTTGGATACTGGTGGACGAAATTGTGATCACATCAATGTAGTATTCTTTGTTGTTGTATGGAATAATTATTATGGCACTTATGTGTGGACACAACTCCGTTCAACTAACCAGCAAGTGTACTGGGTCGTCCAAGTAATACCTTACGTGAGTAAGGGTCGATCCCACAGAGATTGTTGGTATGAAGCAAGCTATGGTCATCTTGTAAATCTCAGTTAGACAGATTAAATTGGTTTATGGATTTTCGAATAATTGATAATAAATGGAAAATAAAAAGGGATAGAAATACTTATGTAAATCAAGAGTGGGAATTTCAGATAGGCGTGTGGAGATGCTGTGCTCCTCTTGAAACTCTACTTCACTACTCACTCTTCCAATCCTTCTTACTCCTTTCCATGGCAAGCTGTATGTAGGGCATCACCATCATCAATGGCTACTTTCAATCCTCTCGGGAAAATGGTCCTATGCGCTGTCACTGCACGGCTAATCGTCTGGAGGCATCACCCTTGTTGATAGCTACATCCCATCCTCTCAGTGAAAATAGTCCAAATGCTCTGTCACAGCACGGCTAATCATCTGTCGGTTCTCAATCAGGTTGGAGTAAAATCCATTGATTCTTTTACGTCTGTCACTAACGCCCAGCCTTCAGGAGTTTGAAGCTCGTCACAGTCATTCAATTCTGGAATCCTACTCGGAATACCACAGACAAGGTTAGACTCTCCGGATCCCCATGAATGCCGCCATCTATCTAGCTTATACCACGAAGATTCTGTTGGGGAATCTAAGAGATATGCGCCCGGCCTAAGGTAGAACGGAAGTGGTTGTCAATCACGCGCGTTCATAAGTGAGAATGATGATGAGTGTCACGGATCATCACATTCATCAAAGTTAAGTGTAGCGTATATCTTGGAATAAGAATAAAAGAGAATTGAATAGAAAGTAATAGTAATTGTATTGAAACTTGAGGTACAGCAGAGCTCCACACCCTTAATCTATGGTGTGCAGAAACTCCACCGTTGAAAATACATAAGTGAAAGGTTCAGGCATGGCCGAATGGCCAGCCCCCAAAACGTGATCACAGGATTCAAAATACAATCCGGGATGAGATTATGATAGTAAAAAGTTCTATTTATAATAATCTAGCTCCTAGGGTTTACATGAGTAAGTAATTGATGCATAAATCCACTTCCGGGGCCCACTTGGTGTATGCTTGGGCTGAGCTTGATCTATCCACGAGCTGAGGCTTCTCTTGGAGTTGAACTCCAAGTTATAACGTGTTTTGGGCGTTCAACTCCGGATCATGACGTTTTTCTGGCGTTTAACTCCAGACAGCAGCATGTACTTGGCGTTCAACGCCAAGTTACGTCGTCAATTTCTGAATAAAATATGGACTATTATATATTGCTGGAAAGCTCTGGATGTCTACTTTCCAACGCCGTTGAGAGCGCGTCAATTGGAGTTCTGTAGCTCTAGAAAATCCATTTTGAGTGCAGGGAGGTCAGATTCCAACAGCATCAGCAGTCCTTTTGTCAGCCTTTTTCAGAGTTTTGCTCAAATCCCTCAATTTCAGCCAGAAATTACTTGAAATCACAGAAAAATATACAAACTCATAGTAAAGTCCAGAAATATGAATTTAACATAAAAACTAATGAAAACATCCCTAAAAATAGCTTGAACTTACTAAAAAGTACCTAAAAACAATGCCAAAAAGCGTATAAATTATCCGCTCATCACAAGACCAAACTTAAATTGTTGCTTGTCCCCAAGCAACTGAAAATCAATTAGGATAAAAAGAAGAGAATATACTATAAATTCCAAAATATCAATGAATATTAATTATAATTAGATGAGCGGGACTTGTAGCTTTTTGCTTCTGAACAGTTTTGGCATCTCACTTTCTCCTTTGAAGTTCTGAATGATTGGCTTCTCTAGGAACTTAGAATTTCGGATAGTGTTATTGAATTTCCTGGTTAAGCATGTTGACTCTTGAACACAGCTACTTATGAGTCTTGGCCGTGGCCCTAAGCATTTTGTTTTCCAGTATTACCACCAGATACATAAATGCCACAGACACATAACTGGGTGAACCTTTTCAGATTGTGACTCAGCTTTGCTAGAGTCCCCAGTTAGTGGTGTCCAGAGCTCTTAAGCACACTCTTTTTGCTTTGGATCACGACTTTAACCACTCAGTCTCAAGCTTTTCACTTGGACCTTCATGACACAAGCACATGGTTAGGGACAGCTTGGTTTAACCGCTTAGGCCTGGATTTTATTTCCTTGGGCCCTCCTATCCATTGATGCTCAAAGCCTTGGATCCTTTTTACCCTTGCCTTTTGGTTTTAAGGGCTATTGGCTTTTTCTGCTTGCTTTTTCTTTTTCTTTCTATATATTATTTTTTTTCGCCATTTTTTTTCAAGCTTTTTACTTTTCACTGCTTTTTCCTGCTTCAAGAATCAATTTCATGATTTTCAGATCCTCAATAACATTTCTCTTTGTTCATCATTCTTTCAAGAGCCAACAATTTTAACATTCATAAACAACAAGATCAAAAGACATATGCACTGTTCAAGCATTCATTCAGAAAACAAAAAGTATTGTCACCACATCAATATAATTAAACTAACTTCAAGGATAAATTCGAAATTCATGTACTTCTTGTTCTTTTGAATTAAAACATTTTTCATTTAAGAGAGGTGAAGGATTAATGGAATTTATTCATAGCTTTAAGACATAGTTACTACATATTAATGTTCATGAAATAAAGACACAAAACATAGATAAACACAACATTAAAAACCGAAAACAGAAAGAAATAAAGAACAAGGAATGAATCCACCTTTAGTGGCGTCTTCTTCTTGAAGGACCAATAATGTTCTTAAGCTCTTCTATGTCCCTTCCTTGCCTTTGTTGCTCCTCCCTCATTGCTTTTTGATCTTCTCTTATTTCTTGGAGAATGATGGAGTGCTCATGATGTTCCACCCTTAATTGTTCAACATTGTGGTTCAAATCTTCTAAGGAAGTGTTGAGTTGTTCCCAATAGTTGTTGGGAGGAAAGTGCATCCCTTGAGGCATCTCAGGGATTTCTTGATGATGAGCTTCCTCATGCATCTCTTGAGAACCGTGAAGGATCTCTCTTGCTTGCTCCATCCTCTTCTTGGTGATGGGCTTATCCTCTTCAATGAGGATGTCTCCTTCTATGATAACTCCAGCTGAGTAACATAGATGGCAAATAAGGTGAGGAAAAGCTAGCCGTGCCATAGATGTCTCCTTCATTGGAGATGACCTCATGAACTTCTACTTCCTCTCCAATCATGATGCCATGAATCATGATGGCCCGATCCACAGTAACTTCAGATCGGTTGCTAGTAGGAATGATGGAGCGTTGAATGAACTCCAACCATCCTCTAGCCACAGGCTTGAGATCCAGTCTTCTTAGTTGGACTGGCTTGCCTTTGGAGTCTTTCTTCCATTGAGCTCCTTCCACACATATGTCCATAAGGACTTGGTCCAACCTTTGATTAAAGTTGACCCTTCTAGTGTAGGGGCGTTCATCTCCTTGCATCATGGGCAAGTGAAACGCCAACCTCACATTTTCCGGACTAAAATCTAAGTATTTCCCCCGAACCATTGTGAGATAATTCTTTGGACTCGGGTTCATACTTTGATCATGGTTCCTAGTGATCCATGCATTGACATAGAACTCTTGAACCATTAAGATTCCGACTTGTTGCATGGGGTTGGTTAGGACTTCCCAACCTCTTCTTCGGATTTCATGTCGGATCTCCGGATACTCATTCTTTTTGAGCTTGAAAGGGACCTCGGGGATCGCCTTCTTCTTTCCCACAACATCATAGAAGTGGTCTTGATGGCTCTTGGAGATGAATCTTTCCATCTCCCATGACTCGGAGGTGGAAGCTTTTGTCTTCCTTTTTCCTTTTTTAGAGGATACTCCGGCCTTAGGTGCCATTGATGGTAATGGAAAAACAAAAAAAGCTTATGCTTTTACCACACTAAACTTAAAATATTGCTCGCCCTCGAGCAATAGAAGAAAGAAGAGAAGAAGAAGAAGAAAAATATGGAGGAGAGGGAGAGAAGTAGGTTCGGCCATTTAGGGTGGGAATGGGTGGGAAAATATTTTTGAATTTTGAAGGTAGGTGGGGTTTATGGGGAAGAGTGGATGGATGTGAGTGGTGAATGGGGTAATTGGGAAGAGGAATTGAGGTGATTGGTGAAGGGTTTTGGGAAGTGTGATATGGGGAAGAGTCATCACAAAAACTAGGATTAGAAGGTAAGGTAGGAATATGTTAGGTGGGGATCCTGTGGGGTCCACAGATCCTGAGGTGTCAAGGAATTCCATCATTGCACCAAATAGGCATGTAAAATGCCTTGGCACACCATTCTGGCGTTTAAACGCCCATTGGTGCACGTTCTGGGCGTTCAACGCCCATGTAAAGCATGTTTTTGGCGTTGAACGCCAGTTTCATACTTGTTACTGGCGTTCAGCGCCAGCTTTTCTTCTCCAGGCACACTCCTGGCGTTCAGCGCCAGAATGTTGCTTGTTTCTGGCGTTCAGCGCCAGAATGATGCTCTGTTCTGGCGTTGAACGCCGGCCAGATGCATCCTACTGGCGTTGAACGCCAGCCTGTGCGTCCTCTAGGGTGCGAATTTTTTTCTTCTGCTATTTTTGATTCTGTTTTTAATTTTTATGATTTTTTCGTGACTCCTCATGATCATGTACCTAATAAAACACAAAATAACAATAAAATAAAATAAAAATTAGATAAATAAAATTGGGTTGCCTCCCAACAAGCGCTTCTTTAATGTCAATAGCTTGACAGTGGCTCTCATGGAGCCACAAGGTGATCAGGTCAATGTTGTATAGTCCCAACACCAAACTTAGAGTTTGGATATGGGGTTTTAACACCAAACTTAGAGTTTGGTTGCGGCCTCCTGGTGCACGAAATTGCAATCACACTTTTGCAATCCCGCACAACTAACCAGCAAGTGCACTGGGTCGTCCAAGTAATACCTTGCGTGAGCAAGGGTCGATCCCACGGAGATTGTCAGCTTGAAGCAAGCTATGGTTATCTTGTAAATCTTAGTCAGGATATCAGAAATTATCAGGATTGATTGTGAAAAGCAAAAGAACATGAAATAAGTACTTGTTATGCAGTAATGGAGAATAGGTTGAGGTTTTGGAGATGCTCCATCTTCTGAATCTCTGCTTTCCTACTGTCTTCTTCATCAAACACGCGAAGCTCCTTCCATGGCAAGCTGTATGTAGGGTTTCACCGTTGTCAGTGGCTACCTCCCATCCTCTCAGTGAAAACGTTCCTATGCTCTGTCACAGCATAGGCTAATCAACTGTCGGTTCTCGGTCAGGCCGGAATAGAATCCAGTGATTCTTTTGCGTCTGTCACTAACGCCCCGCCTGCTAGGAGTTTGAAGCACATCACAGTCATTCAATCATTGAATCCTACTCAGAATACCACAGACAAGGTTTAGACCTTCCGGATTCTCTTGAATGCCGCCATCAGTTCTAGCTTATACCACGAAGATTCTGGTTAAGGAATCCAAGAGATATCTACTCAATCTAAGGTAGAACGGAGGTGGTTGTCAGGCACACGTTCATAGTTGAGAATATGATGAGTGTCACGGATCATCACATTCATCCGGGTTAAGAACAAGTGATATCTTAGAATGGAAGCAAGCATGATTGAATAAGAAACAGTAGTAATTGCATTAATCCATCAAGACACAGCAGAGCTCCTCACCCCCAACCATGGGGTTTAGAGACTCATACTGTGGAAAGTACACAAAGAAACGTGTAAAGTGTCATGAGGTACAGGTACAATGTCAAAAGATCCTATTAATAGTAAACTAGTACCTAAGGTTTACAGAAATGAGTAAATGACAGAAAAATCCACTTCCGGGCCCACTTGGTGTGCGCTTGGGCTGAGCATTGAAGCTTTCATGTGTAGAGACCTTTTCTGGAGTTAAACGCCAGCTTTCATGCCAGTTTGGGCGTTTAACTCCAAGTTTTATGCCAGTTCCAGCGTTAAACGCTGGAATTTCTGAGGCCGAATTGCTACGCCGGTTTGGGCCATCAAATCTTGGGCAAAGCATGGACTATCATATATTGCTGGAAAGCCCAGGATGTCTACTTTCCAATGCCGTTGAGAGCGCGCCAATTGGGTTTCTGTAGCTCCAGAAAATCCACTTCGAGTGCAGGGAGGTCAGAATCCAACAGCATCTGCAGTCCTTTTTGGTCTCTGGATCAGATTTTTGCTCAGGACCCTCAATTTCAGCCAGAAAATACCTGAAATCACAGAAAAACACACAAACTCATAGTAAAGTCCAAAAAAGTGAATTTTAGCTAAAAACTAATAAAAATATACTAAAAACTAACTAAATCATACTAAAAACATACTAAAAATAATGCCAAAAAGTGTATAAATTATCCACTCATCACAACACCAAACTTAAATTGTTGCTTGTCCCCAAGCAACTGAAATCAAAATAGGATAAAAAAAGAGAATATACTATAGACTCCAAAATATCAAGGAAACATAGCTCCAATTAGATGAGCGGGACTAGTAGCTTTTTGCCTCCGAACAGTTTTGGCATCTCACTCCATCCCTTGAAGTTCAGAATGATTGGCATCTATAAGAACTCAGAACTCAGATAGTGTTATTGATTCTCCTAGTTAAGTATATTGATTCTTGAACATAGCTAGTGTATGAGTCTTGGCTGTGGCCCAAAGCACTCTGTCTTCCAGTATTACCACCGGATACATACATGCCACAGACACATAATTGGGTGAACCTTTTTGGATTGTGACTCAGCTTTGCTAGAGTCCCCAATTAGAGGTGTCTAGGGTTCTTAAGCACACTCCTTTTGCCTTGGTTCACAACTTTATTATTATTATTATTATTATTATTATTTTTTCGAAATCTTTTTTTTTTTGCTTCAAGAATCACTTTGATGATTTTTCAGATCCTCAATAACAGTTCTCCTTTTCCATCATTCTTTCAAGAGCCAACAATTTTAACATTCTTAAAACAACAAATTCAAAAGACATATGCACTGTTCAAGCATTCATTCAGAAAACAAAAAGTATTGTCACCACATCAAACTAATTCAACTAGTTTCAAGGATAAATTTCGAAATCCTGTACTTCTTGTTCTTTTGTGATTAAAGCATTTTTCATTTAAGAGAAGTGATGGATTTATAGGACATTCATAACTTTAAGGCATAAATTTTTAATTTTATTAATTATGAATTAAGAATAAGACTCAAATATAGATATAAGATGAGAGAAAAAATAAAAATAGGAATGGAAAACAAAAGAAAAATGCAAAGATAGGCTTTTAATGATAGAGGTTTTCACAGAGTTAGGACTCAACAACCTTGATTTTGAGAAGTGGGTGCTCCCTCAGCTTGAGAGGAGAGCTTTTGGCGTTTCATCTCTTGGAGTTCACGCCCCTGCTTCTCTTGTTCCTTCAGCAATTTGCAGAGCATGCAGTTTCGATTCTGCTGTTCTTCCTTCAGTTGCTCCATAGTTTCTTGCAACTTGGTGATAGATGCTTCTAGGCTGGCCCAGTAGCCAATTTCAGGGAATTCAGGGAGGAACTCCTGCGCCCTCCTTTTGATAGAGTTGTCTTGCATTTGTCCTTCCATTGACTTCTTGGTGATTGGGTGTTCAATGGGTATGAACTCATCTACTCCCATCTTCACCCCAGCCTCTTTACAGAGCAAGGAGATCAAGCTTGGGTAAGCCAGTTTGGCTTCAGTGGAATTCTTATTTGCAATTGTGTAGATCTCACAAGCAATCACATGATGGACCTCCACTTCTTTTCCAAGCATAATGCAATGAATCATCACTGCTCTCTTGATGGTGACCTCAGAACGGTTGCTAGTGGGCAATATGGAACGCCCAATAAAGTCTAGCCAACCTCTTGCAATTGGCTTGAGGTCTCCCCTCTTGAGTTGGTTTGGGACACCCTTTGAATTGGTTATCCACTTAGTCCCAGGGAGGCATATGTCTTCTAGAACTTGATCCAACCCTTTATCTGCTCTCACCATCATCCTATTGAAGGAATCAGGATCATCTTGCAGTTGAGGTAGTTTGAAGATTTCTCTTATTTTGTCCAGATGGAAGTACATAACTTTCCCTCTGACCATGGTTCTGTAGGTATGGTAAGCAGTTCCAGTCATTCTCTGCTTATCTGTTAGCCACAGATTTGAGTAGAATTCCTGAACCATGTTCCTTCCAACCTTTATTTCAGGATTGGTTAGAACTTCCCATCCTCTGTTTCGAATTTGCTCTTGGATCCCCGGATATTCATCTTCTTTCAGATCAAATTTCACTTCCGGGATCACTGACCTCAGACCCATTATCTTGTGATAATGGTCTTCATGTTCTTTGGTTAAGAACTTCTCTTGGTTCCAAAGATTCTTTGGATTATTCTCTTTCCTTCCTCTTAAATTGGTTTGTTTTCCCTTAGGAGCCATGATCTTGATGAATCTTGGCTTAGTGATCACGGAAAAGCACACCAAACTTAGAGGTTTGCTTGTCCTCAAGCAAAAGAAAGAAGAGAAGAGAGAGAGAGGAAGAGGAAATTCGAATGGTGTGGTGGAATGAGGGGGAACAAACGTGTATTTATAAGGTGGGGAGGGGAGATTTCGAAAAGAAAGGAAAAATTTGAAAGGAGATTTGAGGAGATATGGAAAGAATTTGAAAGAAAGGTGAGTTTTTGAACAATATTTGGAATTGATTTGAAATAGATTTGAAGAATGGTTTTGATTTTTGAGGATTTGAAAGTGAATGATGAATGGTTGAAGTGTGATTTTGTAGAAAAGTATGGGTGAGAAAAGGAAAGTTTGAAAAAATTTGAGTTGAAAACAAAATTGTGGTCCCCCCACCTTTCTGGCGTTAAACGCCCAGAATGGCACCCATTCTGGCGTTTAACGCCCATTTGATGCCCCTTTTGGGCGTTTAACGCCCAGCCAGGTGCCCTGGCTGGCGTTAAACGCCAGAATTCCTTTGTCACTGGGCGTTTTTCCAAAACGCCCAAGATGCTGCACACCTGGCGTTAAACGCCCAGAATGGTGCCCATTCTGGCGTTTAACGCCCAAAATGGCACCATTCCTGGCGTTAAACGCCCAGAATGGTACCCATTCTGGCGTTTAACGCCCAAAATGCCCCTTACTGGCGTTTTTTCGCCAGTAAGCTCATTTTCTCTGCTTTTTTGAGCTGAATCCTTCTGTAACTCTGTGAATTCCTTCATTTTTGATACTTGCCTCTGTAATAACAATTCATATAACCCCCTAATGACTGGGTTGCCTCCCAGCAAGCGCTTCTTTACTGTCTTTAGCTGGACCTTCACTGAGAATCACTCAAGTCTCAATTTTGAGCATTCCTGCTCAAAATTGCCTTCAAGATAATGCTTGATTCTCTGTCCATTAACAATGAACTTTTTGTCAGAATCAATATCCTGAAGCTCAACATATCCATATGGTGAAACTCCTGTAATCACATACGGACCCCTCCACCGGGATTTGAGTTTTCTTGGAAACAATTTGAGCCTAGAGTTGAAGAGTAGAACTTTTTGTCCTGGCTCAAAGACTCTGGTTGACAACTTCTTGTCATGCCATTTCTTTGCCTTTTCCTTATAAATTTTTGCATTTTCAAAGGCATTGAGTCTGAACTCCTCTAGCTCATTTAGCTGGAGCAATCTCTTTTCGCCAGCTAACTGTGCATCCATGTTTAGGAACCTGGTTGCCCAGTAGGCTTTATGTTCCAGTTCCACGGGCAGATGACAGGCCTTTCCATACACCAATTGGTATGGAGAGGTTCCTATAGGAGTCTTGAATGCTGTTCTGTATGCCCACAGAGCATCATCCAAGCTCTTTGCCCAATCCTTTCTTCGGGCTATTACAGTCCGTTCTAGGATTCTTTTTAGCTCTCTGTTAGAGACTTCAGCTTGCCCATTTGTCTGTGGATGATACGGAGTTGCCATCTTGTCGCTGATTCCATATCTAACCATAGCAGAGTATAGCTGTCTATTGCAGAAATGAGTGCCCCCATCACTGATTAGTACTCTGGAAACACCAAACCTGCTGAAGATGTGTTTCTGGAGGAATTTTAGCACGGTCTTGGTATCATTAGTGGGTGTAGCAATTGCTTCTACCCACTTAGATACGTAGTCCACTGCCACCAGAATATAAGTGTTTGAGTATGATGGTGGGAATGGACCCATGAAGTCAATTCCCCATACATCAAACAATTCTATCTCTAATATCCCTTGTTGAGGCATGGCATATCCATAAGGCAGGTTACCAGCTCTTTGGCAACTGTCATAGTTACGCACAAACTCTCAGGAATATTTATAGAGAGTAGGCCAGTAGAAGCCACATTGGAGGACTTTAGTGGCTGTTCGCTCACTTCCAAAATGTCCTCCACACTGTGATTCATGGCAGTGCCACAGGATCCTTTGTGCTTCTTCTCTGGGTACACATCTGCGGATCACTCCGTCAGCACATCTCTTAAAGAGATATGGTTCATCCCAGAGGTAGTACTTGGCATCTGAAATTAATTTCTTTCTCTGCACGTAGCTGTACTCTTTGGGTATGAACCTCACAGCTTTATAATTTGCAATATCTGCAAACCATGGAGCTTCCTGAATGGCAAAGAGTTGCTCATCTGGGAAAGTATCAGAAATCTCAGTAGAAGGGAGGGACGCCCCAGCTACTGGTTCTATTCGGGACAGATGATCAGCTACTTGGTTCTCTGTCCCTTTTCTGTCTCTTATTTCTATATCAAACTCTTGCAGAAGCAACACCCATCTTATAAGCCTGGGTTTTGAATCCTGCTTTGTGAGTAAGTATTTAAGAGCAGCATGGTCAGTGTACACAACTACTTTGGATCCCACTAGATAGGATCTAAACTTGTCAATGGCATAAACCACTGCAAGTAATTCTTTTTCTGTGGTTGTGTAATTCTTCTGTGCATCATTTAGAACACGGCTAGCATAATAAATGACATGCAGAAGTTTATTATGCCTCTGTCCCAACACTGCACCAATGGCATGATCACTGGCATCACATATTAATTCAAATGGCAATGTCCAGTCTGGTGCAGAGATGACTGGTGCTGTGACCAGCTTAGTTTTCAGGGTCTCAAACGCCTGCTGACACTGTGTGTCAAACACAAATGGTGTATCAGCAGCTAGCAGGTTACTCAGAGGTTTTGCAATTTTCGAAAAATCCTTTATAAACCTTCTATAGAATCCTGCATGCCCCAGAAAGCTTCTGATTGCCTTAACATTGGCAGGTGGTGGTAATTTTTCAATTACCTCTACCTTTGCCTTATCCACCTCTATTCCCCTGCTTGAAATTTTGTGCCCAAGGACAATTCCCTCAGTCACCATAAAGTGACATTTCTCCCAGTTTAAAACCAGGTTAGTCTCTTGGCATCTTTTCAGGACAAGTGCTAGGTGGTTAAGACAGGAGCTGAATGAGTCTCCATACACTGAGAAGTCATCCATGAAGACTTCCAGAAATTTCTCTACCATATCTGAGAAGATAGAGAGCATGCACCTCTGAAAGGTTACAGGTGCATTGCACAGACCGAAAGGCATCCTTCTGTAGGCAAACACGCCAGAAGGGCAAGTAAATGCTGTTTTCTCTTGGTCCTGAGGATCTACTGCAATTTGGTTGTAGCCTGAATAGCCATCCAAAAAGCAGTAGTAATCATGACCAGCTAATCTTTCTAGCATTTGGTCTATGAATGGTAAAGGAAAATGATCCTTTCTGGTGGCTGTATTGAGCCTTCTGTAGTCAATACACATGCGCCACCCTGTGACTGTTCTTGTAGGAACCAGTTCATTTTTTTCATTATGAACCACTGTCATGCCTCCCTTTTTGGGGACAACTTGGACAGGGCTCACCCAGGGGCTATCAGAAATAGGATAAATAATCCCAGCCTCTAGTAATTTAGTGACCTCTTTCTGCACCACCTCCTTCATGGCTGGATTTAACCTCCTCTGTGGTTGAACCACTGGTTTGGCATTATCCTCCAACAGGATCTTGTGCATGCATCTAGCTGGGCTAATGCCCTTAAGATCACTTATGGACCATCCAAGAGCTGTCTTGTGTGTCCTTAGCACTTGAATCAGTGCTTCCTCTTCCTGTGGATTCAAAGCAGAGCTTATAATCACTGGAAAAGTGTCACCCTCTCCCAGAAATGCGTACTTCAGGGATGGTGGTAGAGGTTTGAGTTCAGGTTTGGGAGGTTTATCCTCCTCCTGAGGAATTTTCGAAAATTCCTTTGCTTCCTCTAGTTCTTCTTGATCAGGTTGAGCATCTTTGAAGATGTCCTCAAGCTCTGTTTCTACGCTTTCAGCCATATTGATCTCTTCTACCAGAGAGTCAATAATGTCAGCGCCCATGCAGTCATTTGGTGTGTCTGGATGCTGCATAGCTTTTACAGCATTCAACTTGAACTCATCCTCATTGACTCTCAGGGTTACTTCCCCTCTTTGTACATCAATGAGAGTTCGTTCAGTTGCTAGGAAAGGTCTTCCTAGAATGAGAATTGCACTTTTGTGCTCCTCCATTTCCAGCACCACAAAGTCAGTTGGAAAGGCAAATGGCCCAACCTTGACAATCATGTCCTCTATTATGCCTGATGGGTGTTTAATGGAGCCATCAGCAAGTTGGAGGCATATCCTGGTTGGTTTAACTTCTCCAGTCAACCCAAGTTTTCTGATAGTGGATGCAGGTATTAGATTGATGCTTGCTCCAAGATCACATAGGGCTGTCTTGGTGCAAGCGCCCTCTAATGTGCATGGTATCATAAAGCTTCCAGGATCTTGAAGCTTTTCTGGTAAGCTTTTCAGAATGACTGCACTGCATTCTTCAGTGAGAAACACTTTTTCAGTTTCTCTCCAATCCTTCTTATGACTTAAGATCTCTTTCATGAACTTAGCATAAGAAGGTATTTGCTCAAGTGCCTCTGCAAACGGAATCTTTATTTCAAGAGTCCTTAGATAGTCTGCAAAGCGGGCAAATTGCTTATCCTGTTCCGCCTTGCGGAGTTTCTGAGGATAAGGCATCTTGGCTTGATATTCTTCAACCTTAGATGCTGCAGATTTATTCCTTACAGAAGTGGTTGAAGAAGCCTTTTTAGAGGGATTATTGTCAGCACTCTCAGGTGTCTGATCCTCCCTTGGCGTCTGAACGGCAGGATTGGGTGGAAAATGGGCGTTTAACGCCAACTTTTCCCCCTTTTCTGGCGTTTGAACGCCAGAACTGGGCAAGGAATGGGCGTTTAACGCCAGCTTTCCTTCCCTTTCTGGCGTTTGAACGCCAATAACATTCCTCTCTGGGCTCTTACTGTCCTCAGAGGGATTTTGAACAGTGGTTTGGTTATCCTCTGTCAATTGTTCCTTGTTTGGCTTTCTGCTCTTTTGAGCAGAGGTATTCAGTGTCTTCCCACTCCTCAGTTGAACTGCTTGACATTCCTCTGTTATCTGTTTAGATATTTGCTGTTTTGCTTGATTCAACTGCAGTTCTATGTTCTTGTTAGCAACCTTAGTATCATGGAGCATTTCTTTAAATTCTGCTAACTGTTCTGTCATCAGGAGCAACTGTTGATTAAGCTCATTCATCTGTTCTTGAGGATTAGGATCAGTGACTACTGCCATGACTTTCTCTTTTGGAGAGAATTCATTGCTAGAATATAAGTATTGGTTTCTAGCAACAGTGTCTATAAGCTCTTGAGCTTCTTCAATTGTCTTCCTCATGTGTATAGATCCACCAGCTGAGTGGTCTAAAGACATCTGAGCTTTCTCTGTGAGCCCATAGTAGAAGATGTCTAACTGTACCCACTCTGAAAACATTTCAGAGGGGCATTTTCTTAGCATACCTCTATACCTCTCCCAGGCATTATAAAGGGATTCATTATCCTCTTGTTTAAAGCCTTGGATGTCCAGCCTTAGCTGTGTCATCCTCTTTGGAGGGTAAAAATGATTCAGGAATTTGTCTGACAACTGTTTCCATGTCTTTATGCTTGCTGTAGGTTGGTTATTCAACCACCTTTTAGCTTGATCTTTTACAGCAAACGGAAACAGTAAGAGTCTGTAGACATCCTGATCCACCTCTTTATCATGTACTGTGTCAGCAATTTGTAAGAACTGTGCCAGAAACTCAGTAGGTTCTTCCTGTGGAAGACCGAAATACTGGCAATTTTGCTGCACTATGATAGTGAGTTGAGGATTTAGCTCAAAGCTGCTTGCTTTGATGGGAGGTGTACAGATGCTACTCCCATATGCAGCTGTAATGGGGTTAGCATATGACCCCAGAGTCCTTTTGGACTGATCAATCCCTCTTAGGTCCATAATGGACAAAAGGGAAATGATAATGATTGCAAACAGATAAATTTTGTTTTTTTTTTTGTTTTTTTTTGTTTTTTTTTTGAATTAACGAAAAAAAAAAATTAAAATAAAACAAAAGAAAATAAAAATAAAATTCGAAAATCAAAAAGAAAATAAGATCAAAGCAAATTGAGAACTGAATCAATTGGTTAATTAAAAAGATTTTGAAAATAGCAATTAAAAAGATATGATTGAAAAATTTTTATGAAAAAGATTTGATTTTTGAAAAGAGGAAAGAGAAAAACAACAAAAAGACACCAAACTTAAAATTTTTAGAAAATCAAACTCTAATTTTCGAAAATTTTAAAGGAAAACACAAAGAGGACACCAAACTTAGAATTTTTATGAATCAAAAAGGGACTAAGAACATGCAAAAACGAAAATTAAGAGAAAAATAAAAGCATGCAATTGACACCAAACTTAAAATATGAAGCTAGACTCAACTAAAAGACTCTAAACCAGTAAAAACAAAACGGTCCTAATCTAAGCAACAAGATAAGCCGTCAGTTGTCCAAACTCGAACAATCCCCAGCAACGGCGCCAAAAACTTGGTGCACGAAATTGCAATCACACTTTTGCAATCCCGCACAACTAACCAGCAAGTGCACTGGGTCGTCCAAGTAATACCTTGCGTGAGCAAGGATCGATCCCACAGAGATTGTCGGCTTGAAGCAAGCTATGGTTATCTTGTAAATCTTAGTCAGGATATCAGAAATTATCAGGATTGATTGTGAAAAGCAAAAGAACATGAAATAAGTACTTGTTATGCAGTAATGGAGAATAGGTTGAGGTTTTGGAGATGCTCCATCTTCTGAATCTCTGCTTTCCTACTGTCTTCTTCATCAAACACGCGAAGCTCCTTCCATGGCAAGCTGTATGTAGGGTTTCACCGTTGTCAGTGGCTACCTCCCATCCTCTCAGTAAAAACGTTCATATGCTCTGTCACAGCATAGGCTAATTAGCTGTCGGTTCTCGGTCAGGCCGGAATAGAATCCAGTGATTCTTTTGCGTCTGTCACTAACGCCCCGCCTGCTAGGAGTTTGAAGCACGTCACAGTCATTCAATCATTGAATCCTACTCAGAATACCACAGACAAGGTTTAGACCTTCCGGATTCTCTTGAATGCCGCCATCAGTTCTAGCTTATACCACGAAGATTCTGGTTAAGGAATCCAAGAGATATCTACTCAATCTAAGGTAGAACGGAGGTGGTTGTCAGGCACACGTTCATAGTTGAGAATATGATGAGTGTCACGGATCATCACATTCATCCGGGTTAAGAACAAGTGATATCTTAGAATGGAAGCAAGCATGATTGAATAAGAAACAGTAGTAATTGCATTAATCCATCAAGACACAGCAGAGCTCCTCACCCCCAACCATGGGGTTTAGAGACTCATACTGTGGAAAGTACACAAAGAAACGTGTAAAGTGTCATGAGGTACAGGTACAATGTCAAAAGATCCTATTAATAGTAAACTAGTAACCTAAGGTTTACAGAAATGAGTAAATGACAGAAAAATCCACTTCCGGGCCCACTTGGTGTGCGCTTGGGCTGAGCATTGAAGCTTTCATGTGTAGAGACCTTTTCTGGAGTTAAACGCCAGCTTTCATGCCAGTTTGGGCGTTTAACTCCAAGTTTTATGCCAGTTCCAGCGTTAAACGTTGGAATTTCTGAGGCCGAATTGCTACGCCGGTTTGGGCCATCAAATCTTGGGCAAAGCATGGACTATCATATATTGCTGGAAAGCCCAGGATGTCTACTTTCCAATGCCGTTGAGAGCGCGCCAATTGGGTTTCTGTAGCTCCAGAAAATCCACTTCGAGTGCAGGGAGGTCAGAATCCAACAGCATCTGCAGTCCTTTTTGGTCTCTGGATCAGATTTTTGCTCAGGACCCTCAATTTCAGCCAGAAAATACCTGAAATCACAGAAAAACACACAAACTCATAGTAAAGTCCAAAAAAGTTAATTTTAGCTAAAAACTAATAAAAATATACTAAAAACTAACTAAATCATACTAAAAACATACTAAAAACAATGCCAAAAAGTGTATAAATTATCCGCTCATCACCTCCCAACACCAAACTTAGAGTTTGACTGTGGGAGCTCTTCTTGACTCTGAACTGAGAGAAGCTCTTCATGCTTATTCTCTTTTGTCACGGAGGGATGGCCATGTGCCTTAAACACAAGGTAGTCCCCATTCAAGTGAAGGACTAATTCACCTCTGTTGACATCTATCACAGCTCCTGCTGTGGCTAGGAAAGGTCTTCCAAGGATGATGTAATCATCATCTTCCTTCCTAGTGTCTAAGATTATGAAATCAGCAGGGATGTAAAGGCCTTCAACCTTTACTAACACGTCCTCTACTATTCCATAAGCTTGTCTTAATGACTTGTCTGCCAATTGTAATGAGAACAAGGCAGGTTGTACCTCAATGATCCCCAGCTTCTCCATTACAAAGAGTGGCATAAGATTTATCCCTGACCCTAGATCACACAGAGCCTTTTCAAAGGTCATGGTGCCTATGGTACAAGGTATTAGGAACTTGCCAGGATCTTATTTCTTTTGAGGTAGAATTTTCTGAATCCAAGTATCTAATTCACTAATGAGCAAGGGAGGTTCACTTTCCCAAGTCTCATTACCAAACAACTTGGCATTCAGCTTCATGATAGCTCCTAAATATTGAGCAACTTGCTCTCCAGTCACATCTTCATCCTCTTCAGAGGAAGAATAGTCTTCAGAGCTCATGAATGGCAGAAGGAGATTTAATGGAATCTCTATGGTCTCTAAATGAGCCTCAGATTCCTGTGGATCCTTAATAGGAAACTCCTTCTTGCTTGAGGGACGTCCCAGGAGGTCTTCCTCACTAGGATTTTCGTCCTCCTCCTCCCTTGTGCATTCGGCCATGTTGAGTATATCAATGGCCTTGCACTCTCCTTTTGGGTTCTCTTCTGTATTGCTTGGGAGAATACTGGGAGGAGTTTCAATGACTTTCTTACTCAGCTGGCCCACTTGTGCCTCCAGATTTCTAATGGAGGATCTTGTTTCACTCATGAAACTGAAAGTGGCCTTTGACAGATCAGAGACCATATTGGCTAAATTAGAAATGTTTTGTTCATAATTCTCTGTCTGTTGCTGAGAAGATGATGGATATGGCTTGCTATTGCCCAGCCTATTGTGTCCACCATTGTTAAAGCCTTGTTGAGGCTTTTGTTGATCCTTCCATGAGAAATTTGGATGATTTCTCCATGATGAGTTATAGGTATTTCCATAAGGTTCACCCATGTAATTAACCTCTGCCATGACAGGGTTCTCAGAATCATAAGCTTCTTCAGAAGCTGCCTCTCTAGTACTGTTGGATGCATGTTGCCATCCATTCAGATTTTGAGAGATCATGTTGACCTGTTGAGTCAACATTTTATTCTGAGCCAATATGGCATTCAGAGCATCAATTTCAAGAACTCCTTTCTTCTGAGGTATCCCATTATTCACAGAATTCCTCTTAGAAGTGTACATGAATTGGTTGTTTGCAACCATGTCAATGAGTTCTTGAGCCTCTTCAGGCGTTTTCTTTAGGTGAATAGATCCACCTGTAGAATGGTCCAATGACATTTTCAAAAATTCAGATAGACCATAATAGAATATATCTAATATGGTCCATTCTGAAAACATGTCAGATGGACATCTTTTGGTCAGCTGCTTGTATCTTTCCCAAGCTTCATAGAGGGATTCACCATCTTTTTGTTTGAAGGTTTGAACATCCACTCTCAGCTTGCTCAGCTTTTGAGGAGGAAAGAATTTATCCAAGAAGGCAGTGACCAGCTTATCCCAAAAGTCCAGGCTATCCTTAGGTTGTGAATCCAACCATATTCTAGCTCTGTCTCTTACAGCAAAAGGGAAAAGCATGAGTCTGTAGACTTCAGGATCAACTCCATTCGTCTTTACAGTCTCACAGATCTGCAAGAACTCAGTTAAAAACTGATAAGGATCTTCAGATGGAAGTCCATAAAACTTGCAGTTTTGTTGCATTAGGGCAACTAGCTGAGGTTTCAGCTCAAAGTTGTTGGCTCCAATGGCAGGAATGGAGATGCTTCTTCCATCAAATTTGGACGTTGGCTTTGTGAAGTCACCAAGCATTCTCCTTGCATTATTATTATTTTTGGCTGCCATCTCCTTCTCTTGTTCCAATATTTCTGAAAGGTTGTTTCTGGATTGTTGTAATTTAGTTTCTCTTAATTTTCTTTTCAAAGTCCTTTCAGGTTCAGGATCAATTTCAACAAGAGTGCCTTTTTCCCTGTTCCTACTCATATGAAAGAGAAGAAAACAGGAAAAGAAAGAGGAATCATCTATGTCACAGTATAGAGATTCCTTTATGTTAGTAGAAAAAGAAGGGGGTAGAAGAATGAAGAAGAATGGTTCGGATTTTTATATGAAGAGAGGTGAAGAGAAGTGTTAGTAAATAAATAATTAAATAGAAGAAGAAAAGAGAAAGAGAAATTCGAAAATAATTTTAAAAAGGGGTTAGTGATTTTCGAAAATTAGAGATAAATTAAAATTAAAATTATTAATTAATTAAAAAGAATTTTTGAAAAAGAGAGAGGTATTTTCGAAAATTAGAGAGGGAAAAGTAGTTAGGTGGTTTTGAAAAAGATAAGAAACAAACAAAAAGTTAGTTAGTTGATTGAAAAAGATTTGAAATCAAATTTGAAAAGATAAGAAGATAAGAAGTTAGATAAGATATTTTGAAATCAAATTTTGAAAAAGATAAAATTTTGAGAAGGATAAGATAAAAAGATAAGATAAAAATTTTAATAAAAAGATATTTTGAAAAAGATTTAATTTTTAAAATGACTTGACTAACAAGAAACTACAAGATAAGATTCTAGAATTTAAAGATTGAACCTTTCTTAACAAGAAAGTAACAAACTTCAAATTTTTGAACCAATCACATTAATTGTTAGCTAATTTTCGAAAATTAGATGTAAAGATAAGAAAAAGATTTTGAAAATATTTTGAAAAAGATTTTTGAAATTTTCGAAAAATAGAAAAAAATGAAAAAGATATGATATTTGAAAAAGATTTTGAAAAGATAAGATTTTTAAAATTTGAAATTTTGACTTGACTTGTAAGAAACAGCTAATTTTAAAAATTTTTGACCAAGTCAACCCAAAATTTCAAAAATTTGGAGGGAAATAAGGAAAATATATTTTTTTTATTTTTGAATTTTTAATTATGAGAGAGAAAAACAACAAAAATACTCAATGCATGAAATTTTTAGATCAAAACAATGAATGCATGCACGAATGCTATGAATGTCAAGATGAACACCAAGAACACTTTGAAGATCATGATGAACATCAAGAATATTTTTTTTTGAAATATTTTTAATGCAAAGAAAACATGCAAGACACCAAACTTAGAAATCTTTAATGCATGGAAAATATGAATGCAAAGATGCATATGAAAAACAAGAAAAGACATAAGACAAGAAAATATCAAGATCAAACAAGAAGACTTACCAAGAACAACTTGAAGATCATGAAGATCACTATGAATGCATGAGATTTTCGAAAATTGCAAGAAAAATTTTTAAAGCATGCAATTGACACCAAACTTTAAAAATTGACTCAAGACTCAAACAAGAACACAAAATATTTTTGATTTTTATGATTTTATGATTTTTTTGTATTTTTATTAATTTTTTTTTCGAAAATAAAGTTTGGAAAAACGAAAAATAAAAGAAAAATTTTGAAAAAGATTTTTGAAAAGAAAATTACCTAATCTGAGCAACAAGATGAACCGTCAGTTGTCCATACTCGAACAATCCCCGGCAACGGCGCCAAAAACTTGGTGTTGTTGCCGGATTAAAAACTTGGCACCATTATGGCTTGGAAACAATTGTTTGAATTGTTGTTCGAAATTGATTGTTCCCCGGCAACGGCGCCAAAAACTTGGTGGACGAAATTGTGATCACATCAATGTAGTATTCTTTGTTGTTGTATGGAATCATTATTATGGCACTTATGTGTGGACACAACTCCGTTCAACTAACCAGCAAGTATACTGGGTCGTCCAAGTAATACCTTACGTGAGTAAGGGTCGATCCCACAGAGATTGTTGGTATGAAGCAAGCTATGGTCATCTTGTAAATCTCAGTTAGACAGATTAAATTGGTTTATGGATTTTCGAATAATTGATAATAAATGGAAAATAAAAAGGGATAGAAATACTTATGTAAATCAAGAGTGGGAATTTCAGATAGGCGTGTGGAGATGCTGTGCTCCTCTTGAAACTCTACTTCACTACTCACTCTTCCAATCCTTCTTACTCCTTTCCATGGCAAGCTGTATGTAGGGCATCACCATCATCAATGGCTACTTTCAATCCTCTTGGGAAAATGGTCCTATGCGCTGTCACTGCACGGCTAATCGTCTGGAGGCATCACCCTTGTTGATAGCTACATCCCATCCTCTCAGTGAAAATGGTCCAAATGCTCTGTCACAGCACGGCTAATCATCTGTCGGTTCTCAATCAGGTTGGAGTAGAATCCATTGATTCTTTTGCGTCTGTCACTAACGCCCAGCCTTCAGGAGTTTGAAGCTCGTCACAGTCATTCAATTCCGGAATCCTACTTGGAATACCACAGACAAGGTTAGACTTTCCGGATCCCCATGAATGCCGCCATCTATCTAGCTTATACCACGAAGATTCTGTTGGGGAATCTAAGAGATATGCGCCCGGCCTAAGGTAGAACGGAAGTGGTTGTCAATCACGCGCGTTCATAAGTGAGAATGATGATGAGTGTCACGGATCATCACATTCATCAAAGTTAAGTGTAGCGTATATCTTGGAATAAGAATAAAAGAGAATTGAATAGAAAGTAATAGTAATTGTATTGAAACTTGAGGTACAGCAGAGCTCCACACCCTTAATCTATGGTGTGCAGAAACTCCACCGTTGAAAATACATAAGTGAAAGGTTCAGGCATGGCCGAATGGCCAGCCCCCAAAACGTGATCACAGGATTCAAAATACAATCCGGGATGAGATTATGATAGTAAAAAGTTCTATTTATAATAATCTAGCTCCTAGGGTTTACATGAGTAAGTAATTGATGCATAAATCCACTTCCGGGGCCCACTTGGTGTATGCTTGGGCTGAGCTTGATCTATCCACGAGCTGAGGCTTCTCTTGGAGTTGAACTCCAAGTTATAACGTGTTTTGGGCGTTCAACTCCGGATCATGACGTTTTTCTGGCGTTTAACTCCAGACAGCAGCATGTACTTGGCGTTCAACACCAAGTTACGTCGTCAATTTCCGAATAAAGTATGGACTATTATATATTTCTGGAAAGCTCTGGATGTCTACTTTCCAACGCCGTTGAGAGCGCGCCAATTGGATTTCTGTAGCTCCAGAAAATCCATTTTGAGTGCAGGGAGGTCAGATTCCAACAGCATCAGCAGTCCTTTTGTCAGCCTTTTTCAGAGTTTTGCTCAAATCCCTCAATTTCAGCCAGAAATTACCTGAAATCACAGAAAAACACACAAACTCATAGTAAAGTCCAGAAATGTGAATTTAACATAAAAACTAATGAAAACATCCCTAAAAGTAGCTTGAACTTACTAAAAACTACCTAAAAACAATGCCAAAAAGCGTATAAATTATCCGCTCATCAGATACCACAAGCCATAATCACTCGTTCCCTTAATGTATCTAATGATGTGCTTAACAGCCGAAAGATGGGATTCTTTTGGGTGAGATTGAAATCTTGAACATACACCCACAGTTTGAACAATATCCGGTCTAGAGAATGTAAGATACATTAGTGAACCAATCATTCCTCTATACCTTGTTTCATCCACATCTTTCCCATTATCATCTCTTTCAAGCTTAGTGTTTGGATGCATTGGAGTTTCTATTGGTTTGGGATTTTCTAGGCCAAACTTTTTGATTAATTCTTTAGCATACTTTCCTTGGTGAATAAAAGTACCGCTAGGAGTTTGTTTAATTTGGAGGCCAAGAAAGAAAGTTAGCTCTCCCATTAAACTCATCTCAAACTCACTAGTCATGAGTTTTTCAAACTCTTCACACAAGGACTCATTGGCCGATCTAAACACAATATCATCCACATAAACTTGAACTAGAAGTATATCATCATTAGATGCTTTAATGAATAAAGTTGTGTCCGTGGTACCCCTTTGAAATTTATTTTCCAATAAGAAGGCACTAAGCCTTTCATACTAAGCTCTTGGAGCTTGCCTAAGGCCATAGAGGGCCTTTGATAATTTGAAAACATGATTTGGAAAATCTTTATGTTCGAAACCGGGGGGTTGAGCCACATACACTTCTCTATCAATAAAGCCATTAAGGAAAGCATATTTAACATCCATTTGAAATATTTTGAAACCCTTATGGGCAGCATAGGCAAGAAGCAACCTAATTGCTTCCATTCTAGCTACCGGAGCAAAAGACTCATCAAAATCTATACCCTCTTCTTGATCGTAACCTTGGGCCATTAATCTAGCCTTGTTACGAACGACTTGTCCATCCTCACCAAGTTTATTTTTAAACACCCACTTAGTACCCGTAACTTTCTTACCATCTGGATGAGGTACTAGTGTCCAAACCTCATTCTTGTCAAATTGAGCAAGCTCTTCTTGCATGGCTTTAATCTATGATGGATCTTCAAGAGCTTGTCTGACATTGTTGGGCTCCATTTGTGACAAGAGTGCAAGATTGCTTGGTTCGGATTGTCTTTTGGTTGAGGATCTTGTTGTCACACCTTGAGAGGGATCTCCAATGATAAAGTCATGAGGATAACCCCTCATAGACTTCCATTCTCTAGGCTTCCTTTGAGGTGTTGAGCTTTGATGAGCTTCTGTGGGTCTCACTGTTTCAGTTTCTCTTGCTGGCTTAGGAGACAAAATGGAAATGTCTCATCCATTCTGACGAGACAAAACTGGACTGGCAGATTCTTCATTTTGAGCAGACTTGGGATTTTCTTTGCTTGTCCCAGCTTCTTCACAATCTGAATCATTTTCTATCACAGTATTGGGAATTAAATTAGAATCACAAAAAGTAACATGTATGGATTCCTCTATGGTTCTATGTTCTTTGAGATAAATCCTATAGGCCTTGCTAGTGGTAGAGTATCCAACAAACATTCCTTCATAAGATTTTGGATCAAACTTGCCAAGATTTTCTTTGTTGTTAAGCACAAAACATTTGCATCCAAAAACATGAAAGTACTTAAGATTTGGAGGGGTTCCTTTCCATAGCTCATAAGGAGTTCTTTTCAACCCTTTTCTAATAATTGTCCTATTCAAAATATAGCATGCTGTATTTACAGCTTCAACCCATAGAAATTTAGGAACCTCATTCTCACATAATATAGCCCTAGTCATTTCTTGAAGGCTTCTATTCCTTCTTTCAACAACCCCATTTTGTTGAGGTGTTCTAGGGCATGAAAAATTATGAGTAATTCCAAAGTCATTACAGAATTTTTCAAAGTCTTGGTTTTTAAATTCTTTTCCGTGATCACTTCTCAAATGGGCCACTTTTAAATCTTTTTTATTTTGAATTTTCTTGCAAAGGGTTGAGAAAGCATGGAAAGCATCATTTTTACGAGTAAGAAAAAGTACCCAACCAAATATAGAGTAATCATCTACCACTACCAAACTATAGTGTTTACCTCCTAGACTTTGAGTTCTTGTGGGACCAAAAAGATCAATGTATAACATCTCTAATGGCCTTTTGGTTGAAATTCCATCTTTTGGTTTAAAAGAGGATTTAACTTGTTTGCCTAATTGATAAGCATCACAAGTAAGATCCTTATCAAATTTGATTTTAGGAATTCCTCTAACCAGTTTTTTCTTTACTAGCTTAGAAATTCGGTACATGCTAGCATGACCCAACTTTTTATGCCATAGCCATTTTTCAGATTCAAGAGATGTAAAACATGTTACATTTTGTTCTTTCAAGTCCTCAAGAGTTAATCCATACACATTGTTGCATCCTTTGGCTTCAAAAAGAATATCCCCAATTTTTTCACAAACAACCAAACACACAAACTTTTTAAAAATCACTTCGAATCCTAAATCACACAATTGGCTTACACTAAGTAAATTATGTTTCAAACCATTTACAAGAAGAATATCATTTATACAAGATGAAAAGTTTTTACCAACTTTTCCAACGGCCACTATCTTTTCTTTACCATCATCACCGAAAGTGACAAGTCCTCCATCATATTCATCAAGCTTTATGAAGAAGGTTGTCTTTCCGGTCATATGCCTAGAGCATCCGCTGTCTATGTACCACATATTTTCCTTCCTCTTGGATGCTAGGCATACCTACAAAATAAGCTCAAGTGAACTTAGGTATCCAAATCTTCTTGGATCCTTTCACGTTAAACCATATACTATGTCCCAAATCATTGTAATAAAAAAATAACTTTGTAAACTTTATCACCAATCATTCTTTCACCAAAGAAACACTGAACGGGAAAATGACCGTTTCGGTTGTATAGCCTACAAAACCTTGGGGTTGCTGTTTTGTTAAAGTAGGTGGGATCTTAAAACCTTGTGTCATTGGATGAAGAAGCTCTATCTTTAAAAGAAGGTTTCTTATCAGATTTATAAAACCCCAAACCAGCCTTATCAAAGAGTGGTTTTTGACTAGCCAATATTTGATTTAAATTTTCAGAACTTTGAGTAAATTTGGCTAAGTCATTTTCAAGACTTTTAACCTTTTTCAACAACTCTTCATTTTCCTTGAAACAGTTTACATATGCAACTACCGAATGATCACTTTCACAACTTCTAAGTTGAGCTTTTAACTGCTTATTTTCTTCCACAAGATCACAAGCAGTTTCGGCCTCCCTTAGCTTTTCTTTGAGAAAATCATTTTCAGCTTTAAGGATGGTAATTTGTTGTTCAAGATCTTGATTATCAAGAAGAAAGCATCTTATTTTTTCAGAGAGGTGATCTATCATAAGATGAAGGTCTTCAGTGTCAGGGTTTTGAAAGAATACATGATCTATATGATTTGCCATGAGACATGGTTGTGACTTGGTCTCAGATTCTTCATCACTGTCTGAGTCATTTTTCAAGTCTTCCCATGATGCCATCAGACCCTTCTTCTTCCCCATTTTTTGCTTCTCCTCCTTCTTTAACTTAGGAAAGTCAGATTTGAAGTGTCTCATTTCCTTGCAATTGTAACAAGTTACTTTCCTAACGTCTTTCTTCATTTTTCTTGAGCTGCTGCCTTTGCCTTTGAACTTCACCATTTTCTTGAATTTTTTGGCAAACAACACAAATTTATTTTCAGAGGAGTTATCACTGGATTCATCATCCAGGGGGTTAGTTACAGAAGAAAAAGTAATTCCTTTTTTTTTTTACTCTTTTTTCAAATAAGTGTTTTCAAAAGCAAGAAGGTTTCCTCTCAAATCATCAAATGTCATGGAATCAAGGCTACTACTCTCAGAAATAATTAAAGCTTTTGTTTTCCACTCTTTAGTGAGACATCTCAGCACTCTTCTCACAAGCACAGAATCGGAATGTGTTATTCCCATAGCATCCAAGCCAACAATGATGGTGTTGAACCGTTCGAACAGTTCATCAATGGATTCTCCTTCCTTCATTGCAAACATTTCATACTCCCTGTTTAACATGTCTATCCGAGTCTTCTTTACAATGGTGGTTCTCTCATGAGTGATTTGCAGTTTGTCCCAGATTTCCTTTGCTGTTGTGCATCGTGACACCCGTCGGTATTCCTCGAAGTTGATAGCATAGTTGAGCAGATTTACAACTTTAGCATTTAGCTCAACCTTCTTTCTATCTTCCTCGGTCCAGCTAGCTTCTAGTTTAAGTGTGACTACTCCTTCAGCACTTGTGTTGGTTGGAAATTGAGGACCTTCTAAGATGATTTTCCAAAGCCTGTAGTCTATTGCTTGTACAAAGATCTTCATTCTCTCCTTCCAATAGGTATAGTTTTTCCCATTAAAAAGAGGCGGTCTGTTGCTTGACTGTCCTTCTGTAAGATTGTAGGACACCAGATTTGTGCCACTGCTTTCTACCATGTGGATCTTTTCTCAAAGCTGCAAAGCTTGATCTCTTTGAGACCAAGCTCTGATACCAATTGATAGTTTCAGTGGCTAAGAGAAGGGGGGTTGAATCTTAGCCCCCTTTTTCTTGATTAAACTTTCTGGTCTTTGAGGAGACTTTTTTTATTTTTGTCCGTCCCTAGCCACGAGACTTTTATTTTTGTCTCGTCACTTGGCATGAGATATTTTTTGTTTTGGCTCCTGTGCAGTAGAAACAGAAATGGAGTAGAAGAGAGAAAGAATTACACCCAGATATATCCTGGTTCAGCTGCTAAGTACAGTGCAGCCTACATCTAGTCTCCATCACAACAATGATGGAATTTCACTATAATCATTCTGATTACAAACTGTAAAGTACTAACCCAACTTACAAGGGGATTCCTACAGAATCATGAAACACAACATAGATGAACAAAGGAACTCTAAGGACATCTATAGCTTTTTTTTCTTTTAATTTTGCACTCTCTGCCTTTTTCCGCTCTATGGCTTTTTCATACAAACCTCACTGTTTGCCTTTTTCCATGAGACTTAAGACATGACAAAATTAAATAGAAAAATACAAAACAAAATACATTGAAGGAGAAGAAAATCTGTAAGCTTAGGTAGCTATGAGAATCCTGTGCCTTGCACTCTCACTGCTTACTTCTAACTCCTTGAATCAAACCGTGACTGTTCACCCTTTTTATAGAAGAGGAGAAGCCTTCACAGTTGAAACAGAAACCAAGCTTAACTTCTTTTCCTTCACACAAAACCGGTTCGGCCAAAGAGAGAGATGAGGTAACCCATGCAAAACCCAACATGCAAATACCTCTATTTCTTCCTTGGTCATCACTCTTCATCAATCCGAGCTCTCCATCCTTGGCTTGCTCTCCAAGATAGATTTCTGGCCCTTGATGCTTCATGATGATGATGACTTCATCTGCTCCAATCTCTGCCTCTTCCATCACTTCGCCACTCTAGCTACTTCCTGTGGTTGTTGAGTAGAATCAGAGACAAGCCATGCCTCCAAGGATCTCTTCCTTGCTGGCTGAATCTCCTTCTACCTTTTTTGGTATGAAGAAGCCAAGATCTCATCACCATATTTTACCATTCATGGTTGAAGATCTCAGCCACAACATACTTTATGTTTTTTATGTTTTCTTGCCATCATTATGATGGTCTTGATACTTGCTCCATCTTCTTTTCGGTGAGTAGGTGTAACTTCTATGGTTGCTGGGTAATGACCGAAACAAGATGAAGAAAGAGATGAGAGAGAAGAAACAATTTGGAAGGAAAGCAATTAAATGAGTTAAACAATTCAATTGAAAAAGTTGCTTTTACTTCCCTGAGTACCGTGTAGCTTTCAATGCCATCAATCATATCAATGATATTCTCTCTCATGTTTCCAATACTGGTATTAAATTCACTTTAGTGAAATTCGAATTTCATTAGAAATGGATTCCGTTGGAAGCTTGTAACATGTTTAAAGGAATGGGTTTTATTTAGTTAAAAAAATGCATTGTACCCATTTCCTTTTGATTTCGGACCAAGCAGGTTTTGAGTCTTGTACCAAGACTTTTAATTTGGGCTTGTATCACAATTGCTGGCCCAATTAACAACACATTGTTTCAGCCACTATGATCACAATAATTTAACATCAAGGCTGAAAGTTTATAAGCATATTGGGCTTGCACCAGAATTTTATTTTCGGTCCAATTATAAAACCTGCAACACAAAATTATTAATTAATATATGTTAAATAAAAATTAAATTAATAATTTTGTAATTAATTATTTTAATAATGTTTAGTCATCACAAATATTAATTTAGAGTTTTTCAAACTCATCATAATCTTTTTTAAATTAAATTTAAATTTTTAATTTATAATACTATCAAATAATATTAATTGATCTTTTATATAAGAGTATTTTATTCTATTAAAAACAAGTCACAAATCTTTTGTTTTAGTATTTCAAAAGTTAATTAAGGACATATTAGAGTGAGTTTTTTTAAAAAAGATATTTTTTAAATTATCTATTTTTAAAACAACTTATAAAAAAATAAAAGTAATTTTATATTTAAATATCTTATGTAAAAATTTTTTTTTATTTATCAATTAGGTATAATAATATAAAAATATTTTTTTATTTATTTATGATGTGAAATATATATATATATAGGTGCTGTCTGTGGTGGCCACTCCAATGTGGTGGCTATGATGGCTAGTGATAGGTGCTGTCTGTGGTGGCCACTCCAATGTGGTGGCTATGATGGCTAGTGTGTGACTTTTATGAGAGTTTAACACTTGAGAAGTGTTATTTTATTGACCGTACTTATGATCCTATTACACTGAAGTAAATGTGTTAATTGAATTGGATAAATGTGTTAATTCTTTTTTTTGGTAATTAATGTGTTAATTCTATACGATCTAAAAATGTGCATTTCTACAATGAGAAAATATGTATTAACTTAAAATTAATTTTTTTAAACAATTAAATCTTGATTCTAATTTTTAATTATAACATTAATATTTTCTGTAATAAATATTTGAAATAAGCAAAATTAAAATATAAATTAAAAAATAAGTAATAAAAATTTAAAACTAAATAAAAACCTAAAAAATATGTATATAATAATAATAATAATAATATTTTTTATTGGAATTATATTATTTTGTTAATTTTATTTTTTATAGAATAAAAAAGTAGAACAAATAGAGAATGAGAAAAAATAGAAAAAAAGATAAAAATAAAGAATAAGAGTGAGAATTTGTTAATTTTAGGAAAAAAATTTATTTTAATTTTAATAAAAAATATCGAATGACATATTTTGATTTGTGAAATTATTAATATTAAATATAAATTATATATAGAGTGAAAATGGTAGGGAGAAATAGAAAAATGGAGAGAAGTAGATGAGAGAATTTAGGAATGGGGTTTATTAATTTTGGAGAAAAATATTTTCTCTCAATTTTAGTAAGAGGGTATCATGTGACACATTTGGTTATTAAATTAGATAGTAATATATGAGATAGTAATATATGATACATAATATAGGTATATTTTAATTTCAATTTTAATATTTTAATTTTAAAATGGAAGACCTAAGAGCGAAAGGCAGAGGAAGACCTAAGAAGACCACCCGTGAGGTGGTCAAACGAGATCTACATGTAAACGGTCTCTCTGTAGACATGATACATGACAGAGCACAATGGCGTCGTTTGATTCATGTAGCCGACCCCACTTAGTGGGACAAGGCTTTGTTGTTGTTTGTTTAATATTTTAATTTTAATTAAATGCAATTAAAAAATGTCATGTTGCACATTTTGATTGTCAAATTCGTAATTAGTCATTGATAATGATATAGATAGAGTAGTTGAAGGAATGAGAGAGATAGAAAAAGGAAAAAAAAGAAAGGGAAAATTTTTTAATTTTGGAGAAAAAAAATTGATTTCAATTACAATGAGGGAATAATATATGACACATTTTAGTTATAAAATTAGTAGAGAGAAAGAAAAAATTCTTTAATTTTAAAAAGAAAATTTTGATTTTAATTATAATGAGAGTGTGTCACGTGACACATTTTAATTGTAAAATTAATAAAAAAAGAGGTGAGAATTTTTTAATTAAAAAAATTGATTTAATTTTAATTACAATAAAAAAGTTACATGTAATACATTTTGGTTGTAAAATTAATAAAATATAATAAATTTTCAAATGGCCATAGGTTAATATATCAAGATTGTCGTAATATCATACTTAATTATTTTTATATCTCATTTAATCACTCTAATATATAATGTCACATGTCAACTCTCAATTGAAGAGTCAACATATAGTCACCAATAGGCACCTTAAATGGAGCCACCACAGACGTGGCCTATATATATATATATATATATATATATATATATAAATGGTAGCTTCTAATTGAATATTTAAATCAATAAGGTGTTTTATTTAAATCAATTTGAAATTTCTAATGGAATTCCAAAGTAAAATGCTGGCTGCCAAACGGCTAAAAGCTCAAAGCCAAGTATGGAATCACATATTTTAATTTCATCCATGCTTCTGCTTAAGGGCAATCCCTGATAAGTGTGACACCTATGCTTATCCAATATTAACAGAACCATGGCATAAATTGTCGTCCACATGGTTCCAAAGTAACAATCCCACAACATTTGAAACAGAACATGGGATCATGTTTTGGGGTTATAATTGCCATGTGCCTAAACTATATGAATTTTTCAACGATGCCATGGCAAGTGATGCTCGATTGGTTAGCAATTTGTTACTTGATGACAAGTGCTAGGATGTGTTTGAGATCAGAGTTTAGAATTGTCGGTTGATGTTGGTGGGGGCACTGCTGGAACGGTTGCAAAGGCCATTGTCAAATCATTTCCACGGTAGTTAGAGTGCACTGTTCTTGATCTCCCACATGTTATTGCTGCCTAGGAAGGAAGTGAAAACCTTAAATATGTTGGAGGGGACATGTTTTAGGTTATTCCTCCCTCTAATAATGCCGTTGTGTTAGTTGAAGGTATATAATAAAATAGTATTAGTTGCTTTCATTTTTTAATATAAGGAAGGTATGTACTTTTCGAATATTGGTAGTTAAGTTGTTTTTGTATGATCGCAGTGTCATGGATTCAAACTGTAAAATAAACCTTGTCCCTTTAGTATTATTTGAGTGCGATATTTTTTTTTTTGAGTGATTTTAGGTGTACACTTTGGCAAAACCAATTCCCACCATCCCTTTCCTATTGCATCCAGTTATTCTTTCACATCAGCTTATAGGGTGTCTGTTCTTCATCTGTCACCACCTCTTCAGCCATGTGTATGGTTCATCGACAAGCACAGTCTTCCACTTCTTTGTCTATGGTGGAACTAATGAGTAGTGTAGCCATTGCTTCAGATCCAAACCTTTCAACGCGGTGGTTGCGGTGCTCTCATCATTATTCATTGGAGCAGAAAGGATCGGCGATGAAATTAGTAGCAAATATGAAAAATGCAAATCATGTTAACTATTTCATCAATATTTTTTATTTTTGTTAGTGAAATCTTATTAATATGGATTCTGTTTGCTTAAAAAGGAACAAACATACTCTTTATGTTTGATTATTACTTTGTGTTTTATTATTACCGAATTTTGATATATAATCGTGTTTGATTAATTACGATATAAATTTAAATTTAAATTTAAATTCTTGAGTTTGATTATAATTAGATTTTTAAGTATGATTTATGGCATATGTTTGATTATATTATAATTTTGAATTTTTATTTAGATTTTTAACTAAATATTATTGGAATGAATTTAACGATATAAATGATATGAAAAAATGTTTATCAATAGATTATTTCGTACGACCCTAATTATTGCTAGATTTGTGCTAGATTTTATAATTAATACAAAAAAAATAAGCGGTTGGTTAATTTCGATAGTATTTTTGCGCCATATTATGTTTTGTGGCACTCATTTACCATCGGATTATTCCGTCGATAAATTTGATAGTATGCTTTTTTTTTACAATAATTAGCGCATAATTAGTAGTCAAATTAGAATTCCTTTTTACAAAATTAGTGCACAATGTAAGACCCGGTTAATTAACGGCTAATTAACCTATAAATGAGAATTTATTCTAGAAAACCAAGAACGTGATTTTTATGGCTAAATATGATAGAGGAGATTGAGACGAGAATTTCAGTACCAATTTTATAGAAATCGGAACAAGATTGGACCGAACGGGCCAAACCGGGCCAACCGGACCCAAAGTGGGCCCTTGACCCAATTAAACTAAACCAAAACCCTAGTTTTCAGCACACTCTCTCCTCATTTGTTACACACACACACGCTGAAATGGAGTAAGGGAGGGGAAGAACACTCTCTCAAACTTCTATCTCTCACTTGATCTTCAAACCACCATAACTTTTGATCTAGAGCTCCGATTGCCGCTCCATTTGCGGCCACGCGTTCACCGTGGAGAGCTCTACAAAACCCATACAATCAATCTTGAGGTAAGCCACGTTTTGCTCTTCGAATTTCCAGCCTTGTTTTCGAGTTTCATGAGCAAAAATGTTGAGATTTTGGGCTATTTGATATTATAGGACCCAACTCTCTTGAAGGAGAAGATTAATCTTGTCTTCTTAGACCTTGGGTGTGATAAGATTCTCAACCCTAGTGTAATTTGTTGTTCTATGATGTTTGGGTATTGAGATATTGTGTATGGGTATGATGATTGTGGCTTAGGTGGTGTGTATGTGAATATTGGGGCTTGATTGAGACATTGGAAAGTTTGAAAAGAGATTTTTTATGGTAAAAATCTGTGCTTGGAGGTGTTGAGACCTAGAGGGCTTGTGGACAAGTGGTTTGGAAGTGCTCCGGTTGAGCTTGGGGAAATCGGCTAAGGTATGGTCTCGGTTTCTCGTATCTAATATGTAATGTGGTAGGAAATACTTAGGCAAGAGGCCCTAAGATAGGCATTGAATTGTTGATGTTGTTGAATGGTTGAGATATATGATGTGGTCATATATGTGATGATGATTATTGATGCCTTGATGGTATGATGTATGAGAAATATGCATGTTGTGATATATGCTTGATGATTGATTAAGGTTAAATTGTGGGTGAAACCGTGTTGATGGTGAGTATGATATTGATTATGTACAATGCTGGTTGATTGGAAATGGTATTATTGAAAATTGGGATGAGGAAGTATGTATGACATGTCTATGTGTTTGTCTCTTAGCCATTTGATTGAGAAGTGTTAAAATGGTGGGATGATGTTTTGTGAATTATGGTGAGGTGTTGATGTGTGAGTTGAGGAGGTTTGATGTTGATTTTGGTACATTTTGATTGATTTCAAAAAGGGTTGAAATTGGCATGTTTTGGTTGATTTTGAAAAGAGTTGAAAATGACTTGTTTTGAAAATGGCACCTTGTGGTTTTGTATGAAAACATAGTTTTTGGGCATACTTTGATGGGACATAACTTGGACTACGAATCCTTGTTTTGTACCAAACTTATTTAGAAATGAAATTGGACCCGGGATGTCCATGCCGTTCGAAGAACGGGCGAAAAATGATTTAAAATGAGAAAGTTATGTCCATCGGAAGATTGGGAGTTGAATCTGTGAATTCTGCAGCTTTTAACTTAGAAAATTTTTAGCAGAATGACCCCCCACGCGTAGGCGCACTTGGCGCGTGCACGTCGTTCTTCACGAAGGCACCATCCACGCGTACGCGTGGTGTGCGCGGGCGCGTCGATGCGCTGCACCAAATACCAGTCTTTTTTCCGAGAGTTGTGCCAGTTTTGTGCCTGGGGCACAAATGTACCCGCGCGTACGCGTGGCTGACGCGTACGCGTCGTTTGTCTAATTTTCAACCGACGCGTCCGCGTGTATGACGCTTGTGCACCGATGAGCTTTTGTGGCCATCCACGCGTGCGCGTGGAGTGTGTGTACACGTGGCCCTGTTTTCATCCCAAAGTTGATTTTTGAGTTTTAAAAGCCAAATTTCATACTTCTAAGCCTCCGACCTCACCACTTGTGTCTTAAATCATTATGATATGCCTAGCAATGAGGAAAGGAGCTAGTGAATGTGGTAACTTGCGAGTGAAACAAGGGAAAAATGAATGATCAATGAGGATCAAAGATGATTTTGTGAGAGGCGGAGGATGGCGGTGGAAGTGCTTGTTATGCCATTGGCCGAAGGGCCGTAATTGTTAATGAATTGGATGGTTATGGATTTAACCGTGAGCCGGATGGCTAGATTATTGCCGTGTTACGGCGGAGCCATGATTATGGCTAAGTATAAATGCATATATGCTGTTGAATGAATTGTGAATGTTTGCACTTCCACTATTGGAGATGAGAGTTTCCCTGGGAGAAAGTAGTGGCTAGCCACCACGTGCTCCAGGTTGAGACTCGAAACTCTTTTGACCCTATGTCGTAAGTGTGGCCGGGCACTGTGAAAGTCCTGGATGAGCTCGCCCCCATAAATATTCACCAGAGAGGGTGATGGATATGGATCATGATTATGATCAAGATTGTGATGAGAATAACTCGAGTTGAGGATGCACGACAGAGGGACAGTCCAATGGTTAGCTACCAGGACTTGTCGGGTTGGCTCTATAATCGACAGATGATATCATCAGCCATTAGGGACAGGCATTCATCATATGCATACTATATGAATTGATTGAGATTGCCTATTTGATTGTATATTACTTGCTATTTGTTTAAATACCTTATCTGTTCTTACTTGTATATCTCTTGTCTGAAATAACTGTGTTTGCTACATTATACTCCTGCTGGTGGTTGGGAGGTCTGAAGGGTTTGGAAAGGGAAGAAATAGTTAGACTGAAAGATCTTTAGTCAGTTGCCACTTATGGTTTAGCTTGTTTATAAGCTTTGATTTTATCTGGAGGAAGTCCTAGGATTGCCTTCGGCTTTCCTCTATTATTATATATTATATATGTGGAAGTTGTTACCATGCTGGGAACCTCTGGTTCTCACCCATGCAGGACGTGAGGTTTCTCGCTGAGGCATACTGGAGACTTCTGGATTAGCGAAGATCCTTTGTTCTCGGGACTCTGTTTTGATTTTATGATTTCTCTTAGATACTTTATCTCCATTGAATAATACAAACTGTGATGACTCTTCTTATAGGAGATTTTGGAGAATAGGTTCTCAGTTTTTGTATCCCTTTGGGTTTTTCTTGGGGTTTCCTATTTTATTTACTCGTATATATATATATATATATATATATATATATATATATATATATATATGTTGCTATGCTCGGACCGGTTATCTTCGCAACCGGCTTTTGAGTTTGATATTCCCGTTTTGACACTCTTTTGTATATATAATCTCGCGTTGGTTTATCCTTGTTCGTTACGTTATCGATCGGAGTGTTGCGCTTTTTGAGTTACGATTTTCGTTTTACCCCTTTTTCTTAAAAAGGCTCCTAGTTGTAATCATTTTCACAATACTATTCGTACTAAATTTTTATTTTAGAGGTCGTAATACCTTGCCATTTCTGAATTATGACTTAAGCATAAGACTCTGTATGGTAGGGTGTTACACACAAATTCTAAATACCAAAAACCAGCTAATGATTTTATTAAATATCAAGAGTCTTAATATAACAAAAAGTCAAAGAAGTAAAATACAATAAAATAGACATCAAATAAATTAAATCCCTAAATCTTACGGATCCCGGTAATCGTCATCGTTGTCTTCCCCCTGCTGAGGCGGCGGAATAGGTGCTGATATCCAAATCCCACCAGCAGCGTGGCTATCTGAAGAACTGAAGATTGATGGTTTAGAAGTTATAGTAAACTCTCGTTGTAAGTATAGTTACTAAACCAAGCAATCAACCTTTCTTACAAACGTTTTAGTTGTCACAAGTAACAAACCCCTAAATAAATTGATAACCGAAGTATTTAAACCTCAGGTCATCTTCTCAAGGAATTGCAGGGAGGTGTGTTCTTATTACTGGTTATGAGTTTTGTAAATTTGGGGTTTTGAGAATGAGGAACAAGTATGATAAATGATAAATAAAATAAATAATTAACTATAAAATAAACTCTTGGCAAGATATAAAAATTCGGAAGTCCTATCCTAGTTACTCCTATAAGAACGGAAGTTAATCCCACTTAGTTAACCTTTGCATAAGCAAGGGAAAGTCAAGTGAACCAATTGGTTAGATTTTCCAAGTCCTAGCCAACTCCTAAGGAAAGACTAGAGTTAGTGGAATTCCAGTTAATTAGCCGACATAACAATCAATCATGAATAGTTGATAACTCAAGAGCTTCCAATTAATCAATTAAAGCCAATAATATAAAAAGCTAAATAAGAATCTTAGATCTGAAATACCTCAAAATTATGAATTAATAAAGATATTAAATGTAACATGGGCAGTTGTAGCCAAATAAAGAAGTTGAGTTGAACATAGAAATCCATAAACTAAATTGAGGAAATAAATAAAAGGAACATTGAACCTGATATGAAGATGAAATAATCCTGAAGTAAAAAAAAATCCTAATCCTAAAATAAATTCTAATCCTAATCCTAATCCTAAGAGAGAGGAGAGAGCCTCTCTCACTAAAAACTACATCTAAAACTATGAAAAGTGAATTATGAAAAGCATCCTGAGTCTCTGCATGTTCCCTGACTTTAATCTGTGTTTCTGGGCCAAAAACTGGGTTGAAATGCGGCCCAGAATCTCGGCCAACGACTTTTATAATTCTACAGATTGCGCACGTCACGCGTCTGCA
Source organism: Arachis stenosperma (assembly GCF_014773155.1). Classification (NCBI taxonomy): domain Eukaryota; kingdom Viridiplantae; phylum Streptophyta; class Magnoliopsida; order Fabales; family Fabaceae; genus Arachis; species Arachis stenosperma. The sequence continues at coordinate 24,972,789 of NC_080383.1, read as the reverse complement.
TCGTCCACGCGATCGCATCACTCAGCTTTTTCGTATCACGCGTGCGCGTCGTCCACGCATTCGCGTCGTTCGTGCTTTTCCAATCCGTGCGGTCGCGTGAGCCATGTGGCCGCGTCACTGCGATTTCCTCTCTTCCGCGCGGTCACGTGAGTCATGCGGCCGCGTCACTTCTCGCTGGTCATCTCCTTAATTTCTTGTATTCCTTCTATTTTTGCAAGCTTCCTTTCCAATCTCCCACTCATTCATGCCCTATAAAGCCTGAAACACTTAACACACAGATCACGACATTGAATGGAATAAAAGAGAATTAAAATACCTAATAAAAAGTCTCTAGGAAGTAGGTTTTCAATCATGTAATAATTTTAGGAAGGAAATATAAATCATTCAAATCATATGAATAAGTGGGTGAAAAGCTTGATAAAACCACTCAATTAAATACAATATAAACCATAAAATAGTAGTTTATCAACCTCCCCACACTTAAACATTAGCATGTCCTCATGCTAAACTCAAGGAGACCAAATAAATGAGTAGGGAAAGGCAAGACTCATGCAATGCAACCTATGAATGTGAATGCAACTACATGCTAAAATGATTCTACCTACTTGGTGAAAAAGTAAATAAATCTTTCAAGAATAAATATGAACTGGATTTCACTAATTCAAATCACAAAATACAATACAAATAACTTGCAAGAAGAAGATAGCTCATGAAAGCAGGGAACATAGAATTAAGCACTGAACCCTTACTAGTAGTATATATCATTCTAACTCTCAAGTGTCTAGGGTTAATTCTCTCAATTCTCTACTAATCTTGCTTTCTATAGCTTGCTCTTCATCTAACAATCAACAAAAATTTAATGCACTAATACACAAATCAAGAGGTCTTTTAAGGGTTGTAATGGGGTTAGGGTCAAGGTAGGATTGTATTTGGCCAAGTGGACTAAAATTTGAATCCTTAATTAACATAAACTTTCCACCTAACTTAAGACAATTCATTTAATTAAAATACAAAATCTAACTTCCCATTAACTGTATTTTCCACATATTCATGCATTCTAAATTTGAGTACAGTACATATGCATTGATACCAACACTTACTTTGGGGCATTTTTGTCCCCTTTATTATTTGCTTTTTTTTTCTTTTATTCTTCTCAATGCATATGATTAAAGTTTTGAATGCACAAACATGTTCTTAACATTTTTCACATTTTCACACAAAGTCTAACATACTCAATTCTCAAACCAAACGTTTCCAAACCCACTTTCTCGACACTTAAATCATGGGCACTTTTACTAGTCTAAGCTAACTAAGGATTCAAATTAAGGACATTATTGTTTTTCGCTTAGAGTTAGTAATGAGCTAAAGTAAAGAACAAATGGGTAAAATAGGCTCAAATTGGTTTGCAAAGGATAATGGAAGGGTAGGGCCATATGGGTATGTAAGCTTAGTGAAACAAGGCCTCAATCATATCAGTGCATGCATACATCAAACAATGGAAATATAGAATTAAGCAAGATAAAGATTACAATTTTAGAGAGAATAACACACAAAAATAAAATATATTGGTTGATAAAATGCAACCAATCAAATAGGCTCAAAATCTCACTGGTTTTGTGTGTTCAAGCTTTAAACCATGTTCCAAAATAAGATTTCTTCAAACAAGTTTTTCAAAAAGTTTTATTCAAATTAGTGAAATACTATAAAAATTTCTTGAAAAAGAAAATATTACTTTATCCAAGTGGTAAAATATGCACAAAAAATAAACATGCGATCAAACATGCAAATGCAACAATGAAAAACAAAAATTGCTGTTGAGAAGGGACTAACTAACCCGTGGAGATCGGTATCGACCTCCCCACACTTAAAGATTGCACCATCCTCGGTGCATGCAAAGATGTGCAGGTGGCGGGGGTTGTGGTTCCTCAGCCGATGCTCGTTGTAGAGTCTTTCTCTTTACTCTTCCCGGTGGCCAGCCTGAAAAAGGGAGAAGAGAGAGGGACATGAAGTCAAAGGGGTAGAGCAAGGGGGAGGGCAGTACTAGTAAGAATCATGCCAAAATAAAGAAGAATGTCGTTAACACATGGTCGTGACTCCATGAAATTAGGACAACAATAGAAACAGGGCATGATAAATTGAGGCAATTAAATGCAAGATGTTTATTGGCATGCTGGCAAAGGCATAAGTAACATAAATCAAGCATTAAAAGCCATAATGTATTATTAGTCGTGAGAAACTAACAATAACGATTGTATTGACAATTATATTCAATTAATAAAATAGTAAAGGGAATTTGTGAAAAGCAAGCATTGAATAGTAGAATAGAATAATGTAGAAAAGTGCATGATTCCATACGACCTTTTTCACAAACACATAGCATGCAGGGTAAATAAGTTATTGAAAGTATTTAGTTGAACATGCAAGCAACCTTTAAAAAAAATTATATAATTGTCAAACAATTCTTTGAATAATCCACAAGTGAAATAAATAGATTTCTAACACCAATGAAAATAATGCAATGAATGAAAATATGCAAATAAATTAAATGGAAGTGAAGAGGGATGAGAAGAAGAAAGTAAGAAAAGGAAGAAGAAAGAAAAAAAGAAATAAGAAGGGAAGAAAAGATAAGATATCTGGCTGCTCTGGATAAGTTGTGCGGCGCAAGCGACACAGACGCGTGGGGGACGTGGTCGCGCGACTTGCGCTTAAATTAATCAACACGGTCGTGTCGGTCACGCGGACGCGTGACGCATTTTGTGCTACTGGCGCGAGGGCAGCCTCGCGTTCGCACACCTCTTTATTCAAAATTCATTATTGCCAAATTCCAGGGTGACGCGGTTGCGTGGTCGACGCGATCGCATGAGTGGCCATTATAGGGATCGACGCGGACGCGTGGGGCACGCGTTCGCGTGGCAGGGCTTGTGCTGCTAGCACGAGTCCAGCCCAATTCTAGCGCAACTTTCGGTCATACACCCTTTATTTACGTCGAAATTAAGGCACGCGTTCGCGTGGGTGACGCAGACGCGTCAGCAACACAGTCGCGTGGGTCAAATTTGTGCCAAAGGCACGCCTCCAACCACGCTTTCGCGTGACTCTCTATTCAATTTATTTTCTTCCTAACGCACCTATGACGCGGATGCGTCGGCGACGCTGTCACGTCGCGTGCAAAATTTTTTTTTAAAGTATGAAAAATGCAAAATGCAATGAATGTTATGCAGAAATTTCAGGTTCAAACAAAATTCGAAAACAAAGCAAAATGGAAAGGGAACGATCATACCATGGTGGGTTGTCTCCCACCTAGCACTTTTAGTTAAAGTCCTTAAGTTGGACATTTGATGAGCTTCCTGTTATGGTGGCTTGTGCTTGTATTCATCCAAAAATCTCCACCAATGTTTGGAATTCCCACAGCCTCCGGATCCCAAACTAGGCGCAGAAAGCCTTCAAGCAAGCTAAAGCAAGTGACAAGGCCCCAAGAGTATTGATAGCTAGACTGAATTCCGGGGTCCCAAACCTTGCTTTTGCACCCGTCTTCTTGTTGAGCAATATTGTTCCATCCGGGTGGCAAGCAGTCTGAGTTCTAACTGAAGCAGCCAAACAACTTCCTAGACCCATTCAGTTGAGCTCTATACCAACCATCGCGTTTAAACTTTGAGCTTCCAACCATAATGAACTTTGCAGGACAATTCTTACCACTGATCATCTTCCTCTTGCTCTTAATGCCACAAAGAGCTCTAAGCTGACCATCCGTCTCTAGTAGCTCATATTCAAGTGGGAAAGTAAAGGATAAGGATAGGAATTTTACCCACTTGAATGTTGTGTTGGACGGTAATGGTCTTGGGAGAGATATTTCTAATGAATTTGCAAGCTCCACTCCCTTGTGCTCTTCTCTGACAACTTCCACCTCTTTGTAAGCTTCTTCAATTTCAACCTCTTCCTCTTGGTGGCTTTCTTCCAATTCAACCTCTTCTTCATTGTTTACCAAGGGCATGGGAGGTTGTGCTTCTTCTTCTTTAAACTCCATCTCTTGATCAACCTCTTCCAAGTCTTCAACCATGACATGCCTTGGAGGTTGTACACTGATAAACCCCAATTTGACGGTTTATCTTGTATTGACGGTTTATCTTGTATGAAAAGGGACGTGCAAAATTTCATGGTCGCCTTGGATGCGGTAACAAATCAATTAGCCTCCCAATGCTTGAACACTCAAGGAACTCCCACGGCTACATGTGGAAAATCAAATGAAGAACATAGCATGAAGGAGAGATTGGAAACTCCGGTGGGAAATAAGGGAAGTTGCTTTGTATTGGAACAATTGGAGGAAGCTTTAATTGTTGAAGACAAGGAAGAAGTGGTAGAAGACTTAGGAGATGCGGAGCCTCCATGGGAACATAGAATTGAAGAAAACCCCTCCAAGATGATTGAAATTGATGCTAGGGAGGAAAGTGCACACCTTCCAAGGCATATTCCATATGAAGACTTGGATGGGATAGAGAAAGAATTGAGTTCCCTTGGAGATGAAGATCAAGCATCAAGTCTTAGTGGTGAAGAATCCTTTGAGCATGAAGAACCTTCTCCGGTTGGATTTGAAAGCGTTGAGGAGGTAAATTTTTTTCACCCTCCCTATTATGATTTGAGTAAAGGAAAAGGTTTTGATAAAATTGTTGAACAAATGATTGAGATTAAGAGATCTTGTGAAGAGGTGGAAGTCCCTAGAAATAGAAGAACGAGGGTTGGTTATGCTTTGTCAAGATCTTTGGAAGCATCTTTGCCTAGGTTGCCATCTACACCTTCATTTGAGTGGGTGAAATTCATTTCTATTAGTTTTATTATCCCACTTGAATATGGTTTGCTTGAAACGGATGGCCAACTTAGGGAAGTTTGTGGGATGAAGCGTAAGCGGAAAAGGTTTTGTGGTGGGCTTTGCAAATCAAGGCTCATTATGGTTGATGCATCAAACATGAGATATAAAGGTTGGAGTAGTGCTCAAATAGATGGGTCTAAGAGGATTATTGGCCACTATATAGAGAATTCACCTTACTTACCACCCGGATGGACTAATAATTATGATCAACTTCAAGACGGGTGTGAAAATAAAGTGTGGGATCCCGGATTAGAAAAAGAGGATCAACATTGGGAGCCTCAAGCTTGTGAAGAACTCCATCAACACTTGGCTCAACCCATAGGAAATCTTGGGGCACAATGGAGAATCAAGCATTGGTGGGAGTTCCAAGATGAATACAAGCACAAGCCACCTTGATGAGGAGCTCCCCATAAGTCCAACTTAAGGACAATAAACAAAAGTGCTAGGTGGGAGACAACCCACCATAGTAAATTCTTTTCATTTTCCCTTTTTGTACATATTGATAAAATTAGTTTAATTTCATGTTTTGTTTAGATAGTTGAGTTTGATTGGTAGTATAATATGATAAATAAGGTTTTGGGGCATTTTGGTAGCTGTTTGGAGGATTGAAAGGCTTAGGATTGGTGTAAGAACTTAGAAAAATATTTTTTGAAAAACAGAACACCATCCACGCGTGCGCACACTTAACGCGTACGCGCACCTGAGCATTTTTTGACCCTCCATGCGGACGCGCACTGTACGCGTACGCGTGGATGCAAAAAAATTCGACCCCAGCCAAAAACCCGAGAGTCAGGCCTGCACTGTGCGAACATTGGGCCTAGGGCACAAGTCTATGCACGCGTGCGCGCACCTGGCGCGTACGCGCACATGATCTTAAATTCGCAATGCAAGCGCACGCACACTGTGCGCGCACGCGTCGATTGCACAATCTGCACCCCCGGTACTTTTACCCGAGAGTTGTGCCAGACTTGGGCCGACACTATGCCTCCAGCCTAACTCGACGCACGCGTGCGCGCACCTGGCGTGTACGCGTCCTTCAACCAATTTGCCCATTGACGCGTAAACGTGCATGACGCACACGCGTCGGTAAAAAGAAAAAAAAAAGAGTTTTTTTTCTCATCTTCCATTTTCTTTTGTTCATCACTTTCGCATACTTCTACTCTTCCCATTTTCATTTAGTTTTTGTAGCATGTTTTCGTTTTTTTTTTAAAAAAAGTCATTTTAATAATGGTGTTGAGACTTTCTTGCATTATTTTGATTTCATTTTCTTTCTTTCTTTCCTTTTGGGTTGGCCACCAATACGGAGGAGAAAGGAAAAGCTTTTAAATGGGGCAACAAACAAGTCATCCGCACAACCTTTTGAAGGAGCTCATCAATTATAGCAACCCATCCACCTTGCTCTTCTTTGCATGCACCGAGGACGGTGCAATCTTCAAGTGTGGGGAGGTCGTCCGACCGATCTCCATGGGTAACAATTTCCTTTTCAACACCAAATTTTTATTTTCTTTGTTAGATTAGCTATTGCGTTGCATGATAGGTTGCATGTTAGTTAGAATTTTTACATATTTTTACCACTTCTTTTTTTTGTTAGGACTACTTGGTTAGGGTGATGATTTCCTTCCCAAGAAACCGTTTTAGGGCACCCTACCAATTTGAAAAAAAATATACTTTGTGGAACTTGCTTGAATGAATTTATTTTGGAACATGATTTTTGAGCTAAGAACACAAGCTTGTGAGATTTGAGCCTAATGGTGTGGTTACATCTTATAACCACTTATTTTCCTTCTTGTGTGCATTATTCTCTTCCTATGATTGTAATCTTTGATTTGTTTGATTCTTTATGTCCATTATTTTGTGTATTCATGCATTTATATGATTGAGGCCATCATTTCATTAGCTCACTTACCCAAATGGCCTTACCTTTTATCTTCCTTTGTTAGCCAAATTTGAGCCAACGATTAACCCACTTTGTTCTTAATTTAGCACATTACAAGCCTTAAAGCGAAAAACAATAAATGTCCTTATGTGGATCTTTGATTAGCTTAGGCTAGTGTGTGTGAGCACCATTCAAGTGTGGGAACCTTGGGACATTGGGGGAATAAAAGGGTAGTTTTGTATTATTATTGGAAATATTGGGAATCGGGTATATGCTCATGTATTGATCAAATGTAAAACCTTATGCATTGATGCTCTTGTATATAGGAAGAAAGAAAAAAAAATAACAAAAGAAAAAAAAAACAATATGGAAAAGAAAAAAAATATAGAAAAAGAAAGAAATAAAAAAGGGGACAAAATGCCCCAAAGTAATGCTCAAATTAAAGTCAATGCATATGTATTGTGAAATGAAAAGGGAATGCATGAGTATGTGGAAAGGTGAATAATGGGTAGTTAGGTTAGAACTTAATTGTATAGGATGTCATAGGTTAGGTGGGAAGTCTAAGCCTATCAAAGATTCAAACTTCAAGCTCACTTGACCAAATATGCATCCTACCTTAACCCTAGCCCCATTACAACCTAAAGAAAAGACCTCATGATAATTGTATGCGTGCATTGAATAATTGTTGATTGTTAGATGAAAAACAAATCTTGGAAAGCATGATTAGGGGAGAATTGAGTGAATCAACCCCAAACACCGAGTGACTAGAGTGCAAACACTTCCGGTGAGGGTTCGATGCTCAATTCCTTGATTCTCGGCTTTCACGAGCGTTCTTCTTGCAAGTCTATGTGAACTTCATGTTTATACTTCAATTGGTAGGACTCATGAATCGTTATATGATCTTAAGCCCTACTTGTGCATGTATGTCTTGGAGATCGATTTATTTTTAACCAAGTAGGTAGAATCATTTTGCATATAGTTTCTTTGCTTTGAATAAGTGTCATATCCCTTATTTCATTCTTGGTTTAGCATGAGGACATGCTAAGGTTTAAGTGTGGGGAGGTTGATAAACCCCAATTTGACGGTTTATCTTGTATTGAATTTAGAGTATTTTGATGACCTTTACCCACATTTATTCAATGAAATAGCATGGTTTTATAACTTCTCCTTTAATTGTGCTTAATAGTGAAAACATGCTTTTTAGGTCTTAAAATAGTTAAATTTAATTCACCTTGATTTCATTAGATGCCTTGATATGTTTGTTAAGTGATTTAAAGTTTAGGAGGCAAAGATTGGATCAAGGGAATGAAGAAAGAAAGCATGAAAAGTTGGAGAACTCATGAAGAAATGAAAGAACCGGAAAGCTGTCAAGCCGACCTCTTCGCACTTAAACGACCATAACTTGAGCTACAGACGTCCAAATGATGCGGTTTCAGTTGGGTTAGAAAGCTAACATCCGGGACTTCGAAACGATATAAGATTTGCCACAGTTGCTACACGTATGGTGGCGCGCACGCGCATAGTACGCGCACGCGCCGTTGCTGCCACCTGGTTCACTTAAAGCAAAACGTGGCCAGCGAATTCTAAAGCCTTGTGGGCCCAATCCAACTCATTTCTGATGCTATTTAACCCAAGGAGTGAAGAGGGAAACACAAGTTAGTTACCATTAGTCTAGTTTAGCTTAGTTTAGTAGTTAGAAGTAGTTTCTAGAGAGAGAAGCTCTCACTTCTCTCTAGGATTAGGATTAGGATTAGGTTTAGTTCTTAGATCTAGATTTTAATTCATCTTCTTCTACTTCTATCTTCTCAATTCCTTGTTGTTACATTCATTCTTCTTCCATTCTATTGTTGTAATTTCCTTTATGTTGTTCTTGTGTTTTGTTGTAGATCTACTTTTGTTTCTTCCTATTCTCTTTCAATTCAATAAGAGGTAATTCATAATAATTGTGTTCATTTGATTTGTTGTTGTTTAATTCCTTGCAATTGAGTAGTGTAGATTTACTTTTCTTGCAATTTTACTATGCTTATCTTTTGTGCCTTCCAAGTGTTTGATGAAATGCTTGGTTGGATTTTAAAGTAGAGTTTTATGTTCTTGGCTTGGAAAGGTAACTTAGGAACTCTTGAGTTACTAATGTCCAAGTGATTGATGATTGGGAGCCATTGACTCTAGTTCTCACTAATTGAATTAGTGGAGAGTTAGGACTTATGGACTAGGATTGATATAGCTCATTTGACTTTTCTTTACTACTAGTTAGAGGATGATTTAATGAGATTAATCCTTGCCAATTCTCATATTGTGGTTAATAATTAGGATAGAGATTCTTGACCACCAACCCTTGCCAAGACCTTTTTAGGCCTTAGTTTATTTTCTTGCCATTTATCTTTCATGCTTCTTATCAAAACCCCAAAAATAACTCACAACCAATAACAAGACACTTTATTGTAATTCCTAGGAAAAACGACCCGAGGTCCAATACTTCGTTTATAAATTTTAGGGGTTTGTACTAGTGACAAACAACTTTTTGTATGAAAGAATTATTGCTTGGTTTAGAAACTATACTTTACAACGAGATTTCATTAGTGAAATTCTATACCATCAAAAATCCAAATCATCATACACCCTCCTCAACAACAAATTCAAACTCCTTAGAAGAGGATTCTGTGACTTGAGGTTCCCGTGGAGGTTCTGCATCTCCTAAATCTTCAACCACTTCTTCCTCTGCAACTATTATAGCTTCCTCCACTTGTTCCAGTACAAAGTCATGCTCCTTATTGTCCACTGGAGTCTCTAGCGTCTCTTTCATGCTACGTTCTTCATTAGATTGTCCACATGAAGCCATGGGGGTTCCTTGAGTGTCCGAATGTCGGAAAGCTAATTGATTTATCGCTTGATTCAATTGATGAAGGGTTGCGTGAAACTGATCCACTGTTTCCTTGAGACGATCCGTTGATTCTTGTTTCACTTGGGTATCATAAGTAAGACCATAGTGCTCTTGGATTGATGGATATGGAGATGGTGTATATTGAGGTGGTGGTTCTTGGGAGTAATTGGGGTGGAATTGTGGTGGTTCTATATATGGTTCATTTGGCTCATAAGATGGTTGGTATGGTGGTTAAGGGTTAGGATCATATGAGGGTGTTTGGTGGTAAGGGGCTTGTGAGTATGGTGGTCCAAAGCTATGTTGAGGAGGGGGTTCATAGGCGTATGGTGGTGGTTGTTGATAATCAAAAGAGTGCTCACCATAGCCGTTATCTTGGTATGCATCACATAATGGTTGTTGATAGTCCATTGGAGGTGGTTGTTGCCATGAGGGTTGATCAAATCCTTGTGGCTCCTCCCATCTTTGATACTTCCAACCTTGATGCCTGTTCTCATTGTAATTTCCTCTTCCTGCAACATAATTGTAACCAGACTCATAGCCAAAGGGGTGAGAGTTCATAGTAGTAAGAGAAAATAAAAACAAAAACTAACAAAAAGAAAATATTTTGAAAAAGATATGATTTTTGAAAAAAATAAGATAAGATTTTGAGAAATATATGATTTTTGAAAAAAAAGATAAGATAAGATTTTTGAAAAAGATATGATTTTTTATTTTGAAAAAGATTTGAATTTTGAAATTTAAAACTAAGATAAGATAAGATAAAAATTTTAAAATAAAAATATGAAATTTTTTTTGAAAAATATTTACAATAACCAATAATAAGGCACACGTTTGCAATTCCCCGGCAACGGCGCCATTTTGAAGAACTGAAGATTGATGGTTTAGAAGTTATAGTAAACTCTCGTTGTAAGTATAGTTACTAAACCAAGCAATCAACCTTCAATCATGATACTATGGATCATGATGGTCCGGTCTATAGTAACTTCGGACCGGTTGCTAGTAGGAATGATTGAGCGTTGGATGAACTCCAACCATCCTCTAGCCATGGGCTTGAGGTCATGCCTTCTCAGTTGAACCGGCTTCCCTCTTGAATCTCTCTTCCATTGGGTGCCCTCTTCACAAATGACTGTGAGGACTTGGTCCAACCTTTGATCAAAGTTGACCCTTCTAGTGTAAGGGTGTTCATCTCCTTGCATCATGGGCAAGTTGAATGCCAACCTTACATTTTCCGGACTAAAATCTAAGTATTTCCCCCGAACCATTGTAAGCCAATTCTTTGGGTCCGGGTTCACACTTTGATCATGGTTCTTGGTGATCCATGCATTGGCATAGAACTCTTGAACCATTAAGATTCCGACTTGTTGAATGGGGTTGGTAAGAACTTCCCAACCTCTTCTTCAAATCTCATGTCGGATCTCCGGATATTCACTTTTCTTGAGTTTGAAAGGGACCTCGGGGATCACCTTCTTCAAGGCCACAACTTCATAGAAGTGGTCTTGATGCACCCTTGAGATGAATCTCTCCATCTCCCATAACTCGGAGGTGGAAGCTTTTGCCTTCCCTTTCCTCTTTCTAGAGGTTTCTCCGGCCTTGGATGCCATAAATGGTTATGGAAAAACAAAAAGCAATGCTTTTACCACACCAAACTTAAAAGGTTTGCTCGTCCTCAAGAAAAAAAAGAAAGAAGAGAGTAGAAGAAGAAGAAAATGGAGGAGATGGAGGAGGCTTATGTTTCGGCAAAAGGGGGAGAAGTAGTGTTTAGGTTGTGTGAAAATGAAGGAGTGAAGATGGGTTTATATAGGGAGAGGAGAAGGATGGGGTTCGGCTATGGGAGGGTGGGTTTGGGAGGGAAAGTGGTTTGAATTTGAAATGGTGAGGTAGGTGGGGTTTTATGAAGGATGGATGTGAGTGGTGAAGAGAAAGATGGGATTTGATAGGTGAAGGGTTTTAGGGGAAGAGGTATTGAGGTGATTGGTGAATGGGTGAAGAAGAAAGAAGGTGGTGGGGTTGGTGGGGATCCTGTGGGGTCCACAGATCCTGAGGTGTCAAGGAAAAGTCATCCCTGCACCAAGTGGCGTGCAAAAATGCATTCTGAACCAATTCTGGCGTTAAACGCCGGGCTGGTGCCCATTTCTGGCGTTTAACACCAAGTGTTTGCCCTTTTCTGGCGTTTAACGCCAGTTTGGTGCCCCTTTCTGGCGTTAAACGCCCAGAATGGTGCCAGACTGGGCGTTAAACGCCCATCTGCTAGCCTTTCTGGCGTTTAAACGCCAGTAAGTTCTCCTCCAGGGTGTGCTATTTTTCTTTCTGTTTTTCATTCTGTTTTTGATTTTTCAATTGATTTTGTGACTTCTCATAATCATCAACCTACAGAAAACATAAAATAACAAAGGAAAATAGATAAAATATAACGTTGGGTTGCCTCCCAACAAGCGCTTCTTTAATGTCAGTAGCTTGACAGAGGGCTCTCATGGAGCCTCACAGATACTCAGAGCAAAGTTGGGACCTCCCAACACCAAACTTAGAGTTTGAATGTGGGGGTTCAACACCAAACTTAGAGTTTGGTTGTGGCCTCCCAACACCAAACTTAGAGTTTAACTGTGGGGGCTCTGTTTGACTCTGTTTTGAGAGAAGCTCTTCATGCTTCCTCTCCATGGTGACAGAGGGATATCCTTGAGCCTTAAACACAAAGGATTCTTCATTCACTCGAATGATCAATTCTCCTCTGTCCACATCAATCACAGTCATTGTTGTGGCTAGGAAGGGTCTGCCAAGGATGATGGATTCATCCATGCACTTCCCAGTCTCTAGGACTATGAAATCAGTAGGGATGTAATGGTCTTCAATCTTCACCAGAACATCCTCTACTAGCCCATAAGCTTGTTTTCTTGAATTGTCTGCCATCTCTAGTGAGATTCTTGCAGCTTGTACCTCAAAGATCCCTAGCTTCTCCATTATAGAGAGAGGCATGAGGTTTACACTTGACCCTAAGTCACACAGAGCCTTCTTGAAGGTTATGGTGCCTATGGTACAAGGTATTGAAAACTTCCCAGGATCTTGTCTCTTTTGAGGTAATCTCTGCCTAGACAAGTCATCCAGTTCTTTGGTGAGCAAAGGAGGTTCATCCTCCCAAGTCTCATTACCAAATAACTTGTCATTTAGCTTTATGATTGCTCCAAGGTATTTAGCAACTTGTTCTTCAGTGACATACTCATCCTCTTCAGAGGAAGAATACTCATCATAGCTCATGAAAGGCCGAAGTAAGTCCAATGGAATCTCTATGGTCTCATTTTGAGCCTCAGATTCCCATGGTTCCTCATTAGGGAACTCATTGGAGGCCAGTGGACGTCCATTGAGGTCTTCCTCAGTGGCGTTCACTGCCTCTTCCTTCTCTCCAAATTCGGCCATGTTGATGGCTTTGCACTCTCCTTTTGGATTTTCTTCTGTATTGCTTGGAAGAGTACTAGGAGGGAGTTCAGTAATTTTCTTGCTCAGCTGTCCCACTTGTGCCTCCAAGTTTCTAATGGAGGACCTTGTTTCAGTTATGAAACTTTGAGTGGTTTTGATTAGATCAGAGACCATGGTTGCTAAGTCAGAGTGGTTCTGCTTAGAATTCTCTGTCTGTTGCTGAGAAGATGATGGAAAAGGCTTGCCATTGCTATACCTGTTTCTTCCACCATTATTATTGTTGAAACTTTGTTGAGGTCTCTGTTGATCCTTCCATGAGAAATTTGGGTGATTTCTCCATGAAGAATTATAGGTGTTTCCATAGGGTTCTCCCATGTAATTCACCTCTTCCTTTGAAGGGTTCTCAGGATCATAAGCTTCTTCTTCAGATGAAACATCCTTAGTACTGCTTGGTGCATTTTGCATTCCAGACAGACTTTGAGAAATCAAATTGACTTGCTGAGTCAATATTTTGTTCTGAGCCAATATGGCATTCAGAGTATCAATCTCAAGAACTCCTTTCTTCTGATTCGTTCCATTGTTCACAGGATTCCTTTCAGAAGTGTACATGAATTGGTTATTTGCAACCATTTCAATGAGCTCTTGAGCTTCTGTAGGCGTCTTCTTCAGATGAAGAGATCCTCCAGCAGAGCTATCCAAAGACATCTTGGACAGTTCAGACAGACCATCATAGAAAATACCTATGATGCTCCATTCAGAAAGCATGTCAGAAGGACATTTTCTGATCAATTGTTTGTATCTTTCCCAAGCTTCATAGAGGGATTCTCCTTCGTTCTGTCTGAAGGTTTGGACTTCCACTCTAAGCTTACTCAATTTTTGAGGTGGAAAGAACTTTGCCAAGAAGGCATTGACTAGCTTTTCCTAAGAGTTCAGGCTTTCTTTAGGTTGTGAATCCAACCATACTCTAGCTCTGTCTCTTACTGCAAAAGGGAATAGCATAAGTCTGTAGACCTCAGGGTCAACCCCATTAGTCTTGACAGTGTCACAGATTTGCAAGAATTCAGCTAAAAACTGATGAGGATCTTCCAGTGGAAGTCCATGGAACTTGCAATTCTGTTGCATTAGAGAAACTAATTGAGGCTTAAGCTCAAAGTTGTTTGCTCCAATGGCAGGGATAGAGATGCTTCTCCCATAGAAGTCGGGAGTAGGTGCAGTAAAGTCACCCAACACCTTCCTTGCATTGTTGGCATTGTTGTTGTTTTCGGCTGCCATAGGTTCTTCTTCTTTGAAGATTTCTGTTAGGTCCTCTACAGGGAGTTGTGCCTTGGCTTCTCTTAGCTTTTGCTTCAAGGTCCTTTCAGGTTCAGGGTCAGCCTCAACAAGAATGCTTTTGTCTTTGCTCCTGCTCATATGAAAGAGAAGAGAACAAGAAAATGTGGAATCCTCTATGTCACAGTATAGAGATTCCTTGAGGTGTCAGAGGAACAGAAAAGTAGAAGGAAGAGGGAGAAGAATTCGAACTTAGTGAGATAGAGTTCGAATTGTGCATTGAGGAGGAGTGGTACTCCATAAATAGAAGGATGTAAGAAGAGGGGAAGAAATTTTTGAAAATTAAGTAAAAGATTTTGAAAACATTTTGAAAAATTGATTGATAATTTTCGAAAACTAAGAGTGGGAAAGAAATCAAGTGATTTTTGAAAAAGATTTTGAAATTAGAAGTTAAAAAGATATGATTGAAAACTATTTTCAAAATGTGATTAAAAAGATATGATTGAAAAATTATGGTTTTAAAAAGATATGATTGAAAAGATATGATTTGAAAAACAGTTTAAAAAGATTTGATTTTAAAAAATTAATGACTTGGCTAACAAGAAAATATATGATTCAAACATTAAACCTTTCTCAACAGAAAAGGCAACATACTTGAAATGTTGAATCAAATCATTAATTGATAGCAAGTATCTTTGAAAAAGGAAAGAAATTGATTTTGAAAAAGATTTGATTGAAAAGATATGATTTGAAAAAGATTTGATTTTGAAAAACTTTGAAAACTTGAAAAAAATTTGCATTAAAAACAGAATCTTCCCTCTTGTGCCATCCTGGCGTTAAACGCCCAGAATGGTGCACATTCTGGCGTTTAACGCCCAAAGCACTACCCTTTTGGGCGTTAAACGCCCAGCCAGGCTCCCTAGCTGGCGTTTAAACGCCAGTCTGCCTTCTTCACTGGGCGTTTTGAATGCCCAGCTTTTTCTGTATAATTCCTCTGCTGCATGTACTGAATCTTCAGTTCCCTGTATTATTGACTTGAAAATAGAACCAAGATCAAATAAAAAATGCATGCAAGACACCAAACTTAAAATGAGACACTGGACTCAAACAAGAAACATAAAATATTTTTGGTTTTTTTATGATTTTGAAAATTTTTTTTTGGATTTTTCGAAAATTAAGTGAAAAAGAAAATAAAGATATCAAAATTCTTAATGAGAATTCCAGGAATCATGCAATGTTAGTCTAAAGCTTTAGTCTAAAGGAATTAGACATGGATAGCCAAGCTTCAGCAGGACATTGCATTCAAGAGCTAAATTGACGAGAATCAATCAGCTTTGGTGATGATAAGAACATCACCTTGAAACACTAGAATTCATTCTTAAGAACTCTGAAAAAAAATACCTAATCTAAGCAACAAGATGAACCGTCAGTTGTCCAAACTCAACAATCCCCGGCAACGGCGCCAAAAACTTGGTGCACGAAATTGTGATCATCAATGGCGCCATCAACATGGTACGCACAATTGCAATCTCAACTCTTTATCACAACTTCGCACTACTAACCAGCAAGTGTACTGGGTCGTCCAAGTAATAAACCTTACGCGAGTAAGGGTCGATCCCACGGAGATTGTTGGTATGAAGCAAGCTATGGTCACTGATGAGCGGATAATTTATACATTTTTTGGCATTGTTTTTAGTATGTTTTTGGTATGATCTAGTTAGTTTTTAGTATATTTTTATTAGTTTTTAGTTAAAATTCACTTTTCTGGACTTTACTATGAGTTTGTGTGTTTTTCTGAGATTTCAGGTATTTTCTGGCTGAAATTGAAGGACCTGAGCAAAAATCTGATTCAGAGACTGAAAAGGACTGCAGATGCTGTTGGATTCTGACCTCCCTGCACTCGAAGTGGATTTTCTGGAGCTACAGAAGCCCAATTGGCGCGCTCTCAACGGCGTTGGAAAGTAGACATCCTGGGCTTTCCAGCAATATATAATAGTCCATACTTTGCCCAAGATTTGATGGCCCAAACCGGCGCTCAAAGTCACCCTCAGGAATCCCAGCGTTAAACGCTGGAACTGGCACCCAAATGGGAGTTAAACGCCCAAACTGGCATAAAAGCTGGCGTTTAACTCCAAGAAGAGTCTCTGCACGAAAATGCTTCATTGCTCAGCCCAAGCACACACCAAGTGGGCCCGGAAGTGGATTTTTATGTCATTTACTCATCTATGTACACCCTAGGCTACTAGTTTTCTATAAGTAGGACCTTTTACTATTGTATTAGAGAGCTTTTGATCATGTTTTATGATTGAACTCAATTTGGGAGGCTGGCCATTCGGCCATGCCTAGACCTTATGCTTATGTATTTTCAACGGTGGAGTTTCTACACACCATAGATTAAGGTGTGGAGCTCTGCTGTACCTCGAGTATTAATGCAATTACTATTGTTCTTCCATTCAATTCCGCTTGTTCTTGTTCTAAGATATCACTTGTTCTTCAACTTGATGAATGTGATGATCCGTGACACTCATCATCATTCTCACTTATGAACAAGGTGACTGACAACCACTCTTGTTCTACAAGCAACCAAGGCTCTAGTGAATGTCTCTTGGATTCCTGATTGCACGATGCATGGTTGATCGCCTGACAACCGAGTGCTCGCCTGACAAACGAGCCAACCATTCCGTGAGATCAGAGTCTTAGTGGTATAGGCGAGAACTGATGGCGGCATTCAAGAGAATTCGGAAGGTCTAACCTTGTCTGTGGTATTCTGAGTAGGATTCAATGATTGAATGACTGTGACGTGCTTCAAACTCCTAGCGGGCGGGGCGTTAGTGACAGACGCAAAAGAATCAATGGATTCTATTCCGGCCTGACCGAGAACCGACAGCTGAATTCCGCGTGCTGTGACAAAGCATATGCAATCGTTTTCACTGAGAGGATGGGAGGTAGCCATTGACAACGGTGAAACCCTACACGAGCTTGCCATGGAAAGGAATAAGAAGGATTGGATGAAGACAGTAGGAAAGCAGAGAGACGGAAGGGAAGGCATCTTCATGCGCTTATCTGAAGTTCCTACCAATGAATTACATAAGTATTTCTATCTTTATCTTTTATGTTACTGGTGGACGAAATTGTGATTACTATCTTTTGAGCTTTAGTATGTATTTACTCTTAGGGCACTGTTTATTTTCTTTATTGGAATTCACAACTCCGTTCAACTAACCAGCAAGTGTACTGGGTCGTCCAAGTAATAAACCTTACGTGAGTAAGGGTCGAATCCACAGAGATTGTTGGTATGAAGCAAGCTATGGTCACCTTGCAAATCTCAGTTAGGGAGATTAAAGGGTAATTGTGATTATTGGATTGTAAATAAAAGGGAATAATAAAAGGGATAGAAATACTTATGTAGATTCATTGGTAGGAATTTCAGATAAGCGGAATGGAGGTGCTGTAGAGCTCACGGACGCCTGCTCTCCTATTCCTTCTACTCAATCCTTCTTAATCCTTTCCATGGCAAGCTTTGTATAGGGGTTCACCATCAGCTGTGGCTACTTTCATCCCTCTCGGGAAATATCCTATGCGGCTGTCACTCGCACAGCTAACCAGTCTGGAGGCATCACCCATGGCTGATGGCTACATCCCATCCTCGCAGTGAAAGCTAATGCTCACGCACTCTGTCACAGTACGGCCAATCACCGGTTGGTTCCCGCTCCTACTGGAATAGAATCCCTCTTTTGCGTCTGTCACTAACGCCCAGCAGGTTACAAGTTTGAAGCACGTCACAGTCATTCATTACCGGAATCCTACTCGGAATACCACAGACAAGGTGAGACTTTCCGGATTCCCAGGATCCTACTCGGAACACCACAGACAAGGTTGGACTTTCCGGATCCTCATAAATGCCGCCATCTATCTAGCTTATACCACGAAGATTCTGTTGGAGAATCTAAGAGATACACATTCAAGCTTGTGTTGCATGTAGAACGGAAGTTGTTGTCAATCACGCGCGTTCATCAGTGAGAATGATGATGAGGGTTATTTACTCATCACATTCATCATGTTCTTGGGTACGAATGAATATCTTGGAATAAGAATAAGATAGAGACCGAATAAAAGAAAATAGAACTTCATTAATCTTTGAGGTACAGCAGAGCTCCACACCCTTAATCTATGGTGTGCAGAAACTCCACCGTTGAAAATACATAAGTGAAAGAGGTTCAGGCATGGCCGAATGGCCAGCCCCCTAAACGTGATCAATGATCTCCTAAGATGAAGAATAAACCAAAACTGAGACCAAAGATGTCTAATACAATAGATAAATGTCCTATATATACTAGACTAGCTACTAGGTTACATGATAAGTAATTGATGCATAAATCCACTTCCGGGGCCCACTTGTGTGTGCTTGGGCTGAGCTTGATCAATCCACGAGCTGAGGCATTTCTTGGCGTTGAACTTTGAGTTATGACGTGTTTTGGGCGTTCAACTCCGGATCATGACGTTTTTCTGGCGTTTAACTCCAGACAGCAGCATGAACTTGGCGTTTAACGCCAAGTTACGTCGTCATTCTTCGAATAAAGCATGGACTATTATATATTGCTGGAAAGCCCTGGATGTCTACTTTCCAACGCCGTTGAGAGCGCGCCAATTGGAGTTCTGTAGCTCCAGAAAATCCATTTCGAGTGCAGGGAGGTCAGAATCCAACAACATCAGCAGTCCTTTTGTCGGCCTTTTTCAGAGTTTTGCTCAAATCCCTCAATTTCAGTCAGAATTTACCTGAAATCACAGAAAACACACAAACTCATAGTAAAGTCCAGAAATGTGAATTTAACATAAAACTAAGGAAAACATCCCTAAAGTAGCTTAAACTTACTAAAAACTACCTAAAAACAATGCCAAAAAGCGTATAATTATCCGCTCATCACAACACCAAACTTAAATTGTTGCTTGTCCCCAAGCAACTGAAATCAATAGGATAAAAAGAAGAGAATATACTATAAAGTCCAAAATATCAATGAATATTAATTTAATTACATGAGCGGGACTTGTAGCTTTTTGCTTCTGAACAGTTTTGGCATCTCACTTTTTCCTTTGAAGTTTAGAATGGTTGGCTTCTCTAGGAACTTAGAATTTTAGATAGTGTTATTGACTTTCCTAGTTAAGCATGTTGATTCTTGAACACAGCTACTTATGAGTCTTGGCTGTGGCCCTAAGCACTTTGTCTTCCAGTATTACCACCGGATACACAAATGCCACAGACACATAACTGGGTGAACCTTTACAGATTGTGACTCAGCTTTGCTAAAGTCCCCAATTAGTGGTGTCCAGAGCTCTTAGGCACACTCTTTTGCTTTGGATCACGACTTTAACCACTCAGTCTCAAGCTTTTCACTTGGACCTTCATGACACAAGCACATGGTTAGGGACAGCTTGATTTAGCCGCTTAGGCCTGGATTTAATTTCCTTGGGCCCTCCTATCCATTGATGCTCAAACCCTTGGATCCTTGCTTTAAAATTTTCGCCCCTTCTCTCTCTTTTTTTTTTCACTGCTTTTTCTTGCTTCAAGAATCAATTTCATGATGTTTTTCAGATCATCAATAACATTTCTCTTTGTTCATCATTCTTTCAAGAGCCAACATTTAACACTCATAAACAACAGATCCAAAGACATATGCACTGTTCATTCATTCATTCAGAAAACAAGAAGCATTGTCACCACATCAATATAATCAAACTAAATTCAATAATAATTTCGAAAATTATGTACTTCTTGTTCTTTTGAATTAAAACATTTTTCTTTTTAAGAGAGGTGAAGGACTAATGGAATTTATTCATAGCTTTAAGGCATGGTTACTACTAATGATCATGAAAGAAAGACACAAAACCTAGATAAACATAATAATTAAAAACCAAAAACAAAAGAAATAAGAACAAGGAATGAATCCACCTTTAGTGGCGTCTTCTTCTTGAAGGTCCACATGTCCTTAAGCTCTTCTATGTCCCTTCCTTGCCTTTGTTGCTCCTCCCTCATTGCTCTTTGATCTTCTCTTATTTCTTGGAGAATGATGGAGTGCTCATGATGTTCCACCCAATTGCTCCACATTATGGCTCAAATCTTCTAAGGAGGTGTTAAGTTGCTCCCAATAGTTGTTGGGAGGAAAGTGCATTCCTTGAGGCATTTGTTGATGATGAACTTCCTCATGTTCTCCTTGAGGCCGTGAGGAACTTCTCTTGTTGCTCCATCTTTTTCTTGGTGATGGGCTTGTCTTCTTCAATGGACATCTCCTTCTATGATAACTCCAGCTGAGTACATAGATGGCATATAAGGTGGGGGAAGGCTAGCCGTGCCATGTATGAAGGCTTGTCAGCTATTTTGTAGAGTTCATTGGAGATGACTTCATGAACTTCCACTTCTTCTCCAATCATGATGCTATGGATCATGATGGCCCGATCCACAGTAACTTCAGACCGGTTGCTAGTAGGAATGAGGATCTTTGGATGAACTCCAACCATCCTCTAGCCACAGGCTTGAGATCCAGTCTTCTTAGTTGGACTGGCTTGCCTTTGGAGTCTATTCTCCATTGGGCGCCTTCCACACATATGTCCATAAGGACTTGGTCCAACCTTTGGTTAAAGTTGACCCTTCTTGTGTAGGGGCGTTCATCACCTTGCATCATGGGTAAGTGAAACACCAACCTCACATTTTTCGGACTAAAATCCAAGTATTTCCCCCTAACCATTGTGAGATAATTCTTTGGGCTTGGGTTCATACTTTGGTCATGGTTCCTAGTGATCCATGCATTGGCATAGAACTCTTGAACCATTAAAATTCCAACTTGTTGTATGGGGTTGGCTAGGACTTCCCAACCTCTCCTTTGGATTTCATGTCGGATTTCCAGATACTCATTCTTTTGAGCTTGAAGGGACCTCAGGGATCACCTTCTTCTTTTCCACACATCATAGAGTGTCTTGATGGCTTTTGGAGATAAATCTCTCCTTCTCCACTCGGATGTGGAAGCTTTTGCTTTCCCTTTTCCTTTTCTTGAGGAAACTCCGGTCTTGGGTGCCATTGATGGTGAATGAAAAACAAAAAGCTTAG